>NC_083480.1:1053052-1140552 GCF_030014155.1 Tachysurus vachellii
TTCAAGGTTTGTGTGATTCAATAATTTACATTTTTTGGTTGACGTTATTGATTGTTGTTGTTATTCTGTTGTTAAAAAGGAAGGATCTAATGTAAGGATGTGTTCATGTCCCATTAAAAGGGAATGTCTGTTGAAAAAATGCCATTTGGTTGCATAGAAACCATTGTACTTTTTTATACTTTTCCATGGTCTTCTGCCATGTTTGAGGCATATTGAAACTTTTCATGCTTTTACTGTATGTTGTCCTTATTTCAGTTACATTTACATCTTATTCTTTGTAGTTTTATTCATTTTTAGATTTTTATTGAATTTACAACTCACCTGTATGTGGACACCTTTTAAAAATAAATGCATATAATCATTTTTTGTTGCAAATAAAACTCTCATAGTCCATGAGAGTCATAGTCAATACTGTAGATTTAACTTTGTTTAATATCTACATTTATTTAAATCATCAAACATCTGTATGACCTGCCAGTGACTTGCTTGACTCAAGCTACAACTTGACATAAAGCAGTGACTTGACTCTCACAAAAAATGACTCGGACTTGCTTGAGACTTGAGGGATAAGACTTGAGACTTACACCCACCTCTGCTAAACACCACAACATACACAGCATCCAGAAAGTATTCACTATGCTTCACTACGTCCACAGTTTATGTTACAGCTTTAGTGCAAAATGGATTAAATTCATTATTTTCCTCATAATTCTACAAACATCACACCATTATGGACTAAAGCTGTCTTGGCCCCGTCCTGATTTTGTATTTTTTTTGCACGTTTGTCACACTTCAATGTTTCAGATCATCAAACAAATGTAAATATCAGCCAAAGATAACAAAGTAAACACAACATGTAGTTTTTACAGGAAGGTTTTTATTATTAAGGGAAAACAAAACCCAAACCCACATGGCCCTGTGTGAAAAAGTATTTGCCCCCTAAACCTAATAACTGGTTGGTCCTCCCTTAGCAGCAAGAACTGCAATCAAGTGTTAGTGATAACTTACAGTGAGTCTGTTACAGCTGAGTCTGTGGGGGAATTTTGTTCCACTCGTCTTTACAGAATTGTTGTAATTCAGCCACATTGGAGGGTTTTCGAGCATGAACCACCTTTTTAAGGTCCTGCCAAAGGATCTCAATAGGATTCAGGTCAGGACTTTGACTCGGCCGCTCCAAAGTCTTCATTTTGTTTTTCTTCAGCCATTCAGAGGTGGACTTGCTGGTGTGTTTTGGATCATTGTCCTGCTGCAGAACCCAAGTTCACTTCAGCTTGAGGTCACAAACAGATGGCTGCACTTTGTCCTTCAGGATTTTTTATTTATTTATTTTTTATCACAGCAAGTCTTCCATGTCCTGAAGCAGTAAAACAGCCCCAGACCATCACACTACCACCACCATGTTTTACTGTTGGTATGATGTTCTGTTTCTGACATGCAGTGTTACTTTTACACCAGATATAACAGGACACACACCTTCCATAAAGTTCAGCTTTTGTCTCGTCAGTCCACGGAGTATTTTCCCAAAAGTCTTGGGGATCATCAAGATGTTTTCTGCCAGATCTGAGACGAGCCTTTATGTTCTTTTTGCTCAGCAGTGGTTTTAGTCTTGTAACTCTGCCATGCAGAGCCATTTATGCCCCCAGTCTCCTTCTTATGGTGGCGTCATGAACACTGACCTTAACTGAGGCAAGTGAGACCTGCAGTTCTTTGGATGTTGTTTTGGGGTCTTTGGTGACATCTTGGATGAGTCGTCGCTGCTCTTGGGGTAATTTTGGTCGGCCGGCGACTCCTGGGAAGGTTCACCACTGTTCCATGTTTTCACCATTTGTGTATAACGGCTCTCACTGTGGTTCACTGGAGTCCCAAAGCTTTATAAAGCCTTTTCCAGACTGATAGAAAGTAATTGAGATCTTTCTCATTTGTTCCTGAATGTCTTTGGATCTCAGCATGATGTGTAGCTTTTGAGGATCTTTTGGTCTCCTTCACTTTGTCAGTCAGGTCTTATTTAAGTGATGTATTGATAGTGAACAGGCGTGGCAGTAATCAGGCCTGGGTGTGGCTAGAGACATTATACTCAGGTGTGATAAACCACAGTTATGTTTTAACAGGGGGAAAATACTTTTTCACACAGGGCCATGTGGGTTTGGGTTTAGTTTTCCCTTAATAATAAAAACCTTCATGTAAAAACTACATGTTGTGTTTACTTGTGTTACCTCTGACTAATATTTTTATTTGTTTGATGATCTGAAACATTAAAGTGTGACAAACGTGCAAAAAAATAAAAAATCAGGAACCACTGTATGTGATACACCTGTAACATCTCTTTCTCAGTGTTTGTGTCATATCACACTTCCTCTGTAGTCGAGAGCCAGGGGCCACGTCCCCTCTCCGTTCTGCAGAGCAGGCAGTAATCCGCCTGCATGGGGCGGCCGTGACATTTACCCAGGAAATTACCAGTCAGTAATAAAGTCTTAATATGAGAGAGAGAGAGAGAGAGAGAGAGAGAGAGAGAGAGAGAGAGAGAGAGAGAGAGAGAGAAAATCAGTGGCACATCAACAGATAGATGTACAGAATAAAGAGATGGGTCAAATAGAACTAAAGTCTGGAGTCAATTCCTCTTATATTAATGATGTAATGTGTAGACAGTCAGTTAGGGAACTTTGATCAGCTGCTTCTTCTCAGCTCTCTGATCACGTCTCTCTTATCAGCAATAAAACACCAAAAGGACATCATGTGATTTGTGTTACCTTGATGAGCGCCAATCTCTCGTTAATATTTTATATGGCAACTCCCCAAAGCCCAGCTGGGTCCTAACAGGATGTGACTGACAGACGGCAGTCTGAGAGCCGTAACCATGGCAACACCTGGTCTCTCTTGGACTGAGGGCTGCGAGTCTCTAATTGGAATTCACTCAGTTGGATCAGAATTAGAATAAGAAAGGACTGAAATGGATTATAAGTTGTGTGTGTGTGTGTGTGTGTGAGTGTGTGTGTGTGAGATGGAGGAGGAACTGTTAAATGAGTTTTTATAACAGAGGGAAAAGTTTTTAGTGCTGTGTGTGTGTGTGTGTGTGTGTGTGTGTTGGGGTTTAACAGATTGTGTGCTGTTCATGAAAGAGTTTTTTCCCCTCACAACATAGATGTGGCAGGGAGTGTGTGTGTGTGTGTGTGTGTTGAGGGATAATGCATTAATATTAATAGATGTTAATGTCCCCAGCTAGAGAGCTATACATGCTGGGTAACACAGGAGTATGGACCACAGGATTCCTCCGGTTTAGAATTCCACTGTTCCGGATTTACTCACCACCCCCCCCTCACACACACACACACAGAGAGTTTGTATTACATTGGTAGGGTATTGGCATTAACTAGTACGCTCCTGTAGATACATATATAATGCACCACACGGCCCTGAACCTGACCTCATCCTCACTGTCCAAAGGAAACATAGTCCATTTCTTTTTTCCTAAGAAGACAATTCTCTTCATGGTCACCACTGACATTTGTTATGTATAGACACACACACACACCATTATTTCTGTATGAATTGGTTGTGTATTTTATCCTTAGATGAAAAATCTCTGGAGAAATGCTGTGTGTGTGTGTGTGTGTGTGTGTGTGTGTGAGAGAGACTGGAGGAGGCTAGCAGAGACATTTCTGAATGACTGGACTCAGACACTCAGAGACCCCTCACTGAGAGTCAGGACCTGAGAAGCACCACTTAAACGTGACCTTTACGTGAAGGTAAACAGAGTGAAGCTGAGCAGAGAAGTTAGAGGAAGGGTTTTAAAATAAAGTCTGAGGGTCACACCAGCAGAAGAAAGAAGGATATAAAGAAGCATCTATTTTTGGCACAAGGCCCAGTGCTGTTGTGTGTGTGTGTGTGTGTGAATGGTTTCTAGCAGAAATGTCACTAAGTGTGTAGTGATGTAGCACAGTGTGTGAGCTGACTTCCTGTCTACCTGAGCAGAGGGGATGTACCTGGGGAGCCTGCCATATACCCTAGATGGCCTTTCTAGAGCAGCTGGCACATGGAGTTCACATACACACTATGTCTGCAGTGGAGGCTTTAGATTTAACACACACACACACCATCAGTAGGGTGCGGCACTGAGCAGGTGTGAGTTGTGAAAGGTGGTGGATTGATCAAGAGTGATTTGGGAGGGTGGGATAGTGTGTGTGTGTGTGTGTGTGTGTGTGTGTGTGTGTGAGATGTGGATGGTGGAGGATCTGAAACAGAACAAAGGGCCAAGACACAAATGTGCTGATGGAGGTAACAGGAGGTCACTGTGTGTATGTGATTAAGCATTGCATCATATTTCATTATTTGCTATACAATTGATATCCACAAAAGCAGCTGTAACTGGATCTCCTGACTGGATCTGGATGATGTCATGCACAGTGCTGCTACTACGTTATTGGCTGAATAGCGTGAACGTTCCTATTAAAGTGGCCAGTGAGTGTAGAATAGTGCATTAGTGCTGTAAGGCCTGCAGTAGCACTAAACATGTCAACACACACATCTGTGTCTGATCTGTGGCTGTGTGAAAGCAGCAGTGTGACAGTGTTCTCTCTCTCACACACACTCTCTCTCACACACACTCTTACACCAGCACACAGTTTCCCCCCTGCCACATGACATGGAGTGTCATACTGATGTTCTCAACTTCTTATACATCCATTTGATCCATCTCATGTCCACAAATAGCTCAGAAATCACACACACACACACACAATCAGACTGTATCTAGGGGACTGACATGGCAGATTCTGATTGGCTGCATGACTTTGTCATGTCATAAGTTGGACTGAGGAGACAGAACTGAGCACTATGTTCAGTCAGGGCTGTGGTGCTGTGTTAGTGTGTTGGCTAATAATCCTATACTAGACTCCACCAGAGATGAGAAACATTTCATTTGAAGTACATGTTACACTGAATTAGTGATGAGCTTTTCTTCTACACTGAGGAACAAAAAAACAAAAATTGTATGAAAGGGATTTTAATGTTTAGATATACAAACAACAGCCAGTGTCCATGTTTAATATTTAAAGTGTGTTTTCTTCACGTTTCTCTCAGTCCAGCATGAAGAGGTCATTATGGAGAAGGTAAAGGGATGAAGGTGTGGGGTCATGACCTCATTCATCAAGAGGTTCCCCAAACTGAAACATGTCCTCGGAGTACAGGTCCTCAGGGAGCTTCTCGTCTCCATCAGCAAAGTACGTAGGGAACGGAGGATCCTTGTTCTTCTCTACGTGTCGAGGCAGAATGGTGTCTCGTACCTGAGAGAACAGGAGACGAGTGAAAAGGAATGTTTAATAAAGTCACCTCCATCTGCAACCAGCCAGCGGGGGAGGGAGAGAGAGGGGGAGAGAGGGAGAGATTTTACCTTCACCAAGCAGTTTCGGTGGCCAGGAACAGAGCCGTTCACATACAAGATGTTATTTTTGGTGTTTACCCTCCAAACCTGACAAAAGAAACACACACACACACACAGGTTTGTCCTTGTGTGTTAGAATATTGGTGCTGTGTGCTCACGTTAAGGACAATTCACTTCTACATAGTCAAGCATTCAATCCTTTGACCTTCATGTGACCTTGACCCGGTTTATAACATTTTCAGCATAAACCTACTGGTGTGTGTGTGTGTGTGTGTGTGTGTGTGTCAGAGACAGAGAGAGATAGAAAGAGAGAAAGTGAGAGGAATAGAGAGTGAGAGAGGTTTAACACATCTTTATTATTACAATTTAAAGCTGTACATTAAACCATATCACAAGTTAAACAATCGAGATTACAAATTTCATCATCAACAGACCATCATGAACTGTACATAAGACTTCATTCACACACCAAATACCATGTAAGCACATTACATCATCCGTGAGGCTGTAAAATGCAAATTCTACTTTTAACCTTCCAGCTACCAGACACTTACATCATTTCAGTATCAGTACTGAGCTGTAAGCCCTTAGTTTTCCTTGTTTTCCAGATCACTAGCTTTGCAGTTCCTATTAAATAGTTTGGACCTTGGATCTCCACCCGTCCCTAATCCAGGAGTTGACTCAGCTTTACTACACCGTGCATGGATACTCGTAAAAGACAGAAGTCTGGTCTGGATCATTGGGTTGAGGAGAAGTGGTTCCTCTAAAGCCCAGTGCCCTGGATCATGGAGCTCTCTCTGTACAGTAAAAACAGTTCTCCATGCATGTAGCATTGATTGATAAAAGGGTGTAAGCTCAGACAGACTAACCTCCACCAACCTCATTACGAGGAGATGTCTGTCCAAGCCAAAGCCACCTGCCTTTTGAGTCCAAGTCAAGTCTTTACCGTACATTTACAGGAATCTGGCACATACACCAAGCCTTGTCCACCTTCCTGGACAGGAAGATCGAGTCCTGCTGCACAAATCCAGTGCTCTCTGCTCCAAAAGAAGTCCACTATTGTCCTTTGTATCCTGCAGATCAGTTCCTCAGGCACCTCCATGACTATGACTCTATGCCACAGGGTAGAAGCAGCCAGGTGGTTTTGAATCACATCTCTCCCTCTGTATGACTATTGCAGTAATAGTCATTTTCATTTAGACAATCAGGCAGACACGTTTTCCCGCATTCCCTCCCAGTTTATTTTCTGAAACTCTCTGTTCCCTAAAACAGACCCAAAATATTCATGCCATCACTTCTCCATATTATTGTCCTGTATTAAAAGTTGTACTGTAATCAGCGTAGGCTGCTAAAGACACTCTAACCCTAGTATCTATGCCTGCAATCATGGCTCCACTGAGATCCCACCTTAACCTGCACAACAAGGGTTCGATAGCAAGACTGTATACTTGGCCAGAGAGAGGACAACCTTGTCCAATGCCCCTTAACACAGGGATAGAGGACAACCTTGTCTAATGCCCCTTAACACAGGGATAGAGGACAACCTTGTCTAATGCCCCTTAACACAGGGATAGAGGACAACCTTGTCTAATGCCCCTTAACACAGGGATAGAGGACAACCTTGTCTGATGCCCCTTAACACAGGGATAGAGGACAACCTTGTCTAATGCCCCTTAACACAGGGATAGAGGACAACCTTGTCTAATGCCCCTTAACACAGGGATAGAGGACAACCTTGTCTAATGCCCCTTAACACAGGGATAGAGGACAACCTTGTCTGATGCCCCTTAACACAGGGATAGAGGACAACCTTGTCTAATGCCCCTTAACACAGGGATAGAGGACAACCTTGTCTAATGCCCCTTAACACAGGGATAGAGGACAACCTTGTCTAATGTCGATTAACACAGGGACAGAGGACAACCTTGTCTAATGTCGATTAACACAGGGACAGAGGACAACCTTGTCTAATGTCGATTAACACAGGGATAGAGGACAAGCTTGTCTAATGCCCCTTAACACAGGGATAGAGGACAACCTTGTCTAATGCCCCTTAACACAGGGATAGAGGACAACCTTGTCTAATGTCGATTAACACAGGCATTGGTGCAACTAACCCACCACCAGCTTTAACACTGACAACAGCTTTGGAGTATAGCAATTGGATGTAAGACACAAACTGGTCACCAAACCCAAAGTTCTTTAAAACATTAAAAAGATAAACATGGTCAACACGATCAAATGCTTTCTCCTGGTCTAATGCATCCCTTATTAAAAAGAGACTGTCCATAATTGTCCTGTTGGGCACGCAGTATGGTTGGTCATTTTGAAAATATTTTATAGCCTGAACACAGCAAAGCGACAGGTCTCCATTTTTTAAGGAGTCTTGAAGTCAGAGGCACTTTCAGAGTCACAACAGTCAGCACTGTATAAGTCTCTATAGAATCCTGCTGCTCAGACATGTCAGAGAGTGTATCGTCATCTCTCATCTCTGTATCAGTGCTCATTTCAACACAATGTGACACACCAGGATGTTCCACACTGTCTACTTCTACATTACCCTTTAATTTTACTTTATCATCATCAGTAATCACCTTGTTTACAGTCATTACTGCTACATCATTATTAGTCGTTTCTTCGTCATCCTTATTCAGATGGAGAACAACATTGTTAATCAGATCAGTATTATTAATGTCATTCTCTCCTGTAACCTGAGTTTCCTCAGAGTTGACCCCATTATAGTTCATTCCAACAACAGTAGTAACACTCGGTCTGGCAGCATCGACTGGTCCAGCTGAAGAACTGGGACTTGCAACAACCACAGGCTCAGTAACACCAGCATCACCGGCAGTCTCCTCTCTAACCTGGGCTTTATGAGGACACTCCAGTGCCCGATGTCCCCACACTTCCCATACACCATGTACACGTTGCCCTCTTGCTACACCCTAAACGACACATGTAGCTCTGGTTTGCTCAGAAACACAAACACCTGCCTCCTAAATGACATGACGTTTCAAGGCCATGTTTCCCCCCTGCCACATGACACCGCTGGCAAACTTTCCACATTGTGCGAGTCCCCATTCAATTTCATCGTTATGAATGAAGGGCGGCACATTAGAGACAGCGACTCTAGTAGTTGGAGTAGTTAGCGGTGAAACTAGAACAAAATCACCACTATTCTGCTGCTTACCAAGCGATTAACTAGAGTTTCCTTCTGACGAACACCACCACTGCCTTGTTCATTCTGGATGCAGAAGAAATGTTGCTAGACCCAACTTTTTCTCCGACTCCAATCAGCACATCCTCCACAGTCCTGGAGCAGGTACACACCTAATACCATGACGGAGTGATACAGGGGTTCAGCAGGAAGACCGTCTATTCCTGGAGAACGACCTAAAGATAGTTCCACAACAGCAGCAGTCACTTCAGCAGTAACAACACCTATGAGATCCTGTGGTTAAATACGTGCAATTGTAATAAGTTTGTGATCAGAGAGTGATGTTGTATGGTACAACAATGGTAGTATTTAAACCCTGTTTCCATGATGTGTAAAAACGATCCAGTCTTACAGCAGAAACTAAACCAGTGTTAACTTTCAGCCAGATGTACTGTTGTGTTGAAGGGTTATGATCTCACACACATCTGAGAAATTCATGTTTTTCATCAGACTGGATAAACAGGAGGCCGACTTTGAATGTGGCTCTTCCTCATTCCCATCAAGTGTAAAGTTCCAATCCCCTCCTAGAACAACGAGGTCTACATCCTGGTTCTGCTTTAAAAACTGCTCCAGTTTAGTGAAAAGTCACATTCTGTCATTGCCAATATTGGGAGCATAAACATTTACACACAAAAAGTCTTCCTGATTCTACTTCATGTGTCAATCAGATCTTAGCTTTAGTTGTAGGGGAGAAAAGCACTGCTACTCCTGCACTTAACTTAGTGACCAAAACAATGAGGTTAACTTGGAGTCCTGGTGAAGGCAGAGCGATGTCGCAGCCATGGGACTGTGTGGTTCTTACAAAAATATTACATGTAATTCTTTTAAGTTAAAGTTTTGTGTCAATAAGTGCTTTTGTTCACATCCCATTTACATTAAGGGACCCGACCTGTAAGATCTCCATAAGAAAGAAAGAGAGGGAAATGACAGTAAAGAAAGGAAGTAAAGAAGTAACCCAGCATCTTTATTTCTCATTAACCTTTGAACCTTTGTTGGTTTGTCTCGTTCATCGTAACTGCTTACTTCAAATTATTACCCACTGTTCCTGTAACATCAGTAACATCTGACCACTGCACATGGTCCCTCATGCTGACATCAGTACACTGAGACACCACATGGAGATCATCAGCTTTGCCTCCCTCTGCACCTCCTACCTGTACTACATCACTGGACACACACATTACCTCATCGCATTGAGTCACACTTATTTCAGTGAGTCACATTCTCAGTATTTATACAGTTATATTCAGGCTGTTTATCACTTATTTTATCACCATTGTCTCTCACCTCCTTCTGCTCCTTCACCTGCTCTGTACCTCCCCCCACCTGCTCTGTACCTCCATCCACCTGCTCAGTACCTTCCTCAGTGAAATGATCAGTGTTAATTACTTTATGTTGGGAAGTAGACGAGCGCAGATCATTATTCACATCTTTATGACACATCATCATGCGTGAGGCCTACAACCACAGCGGGCTCTGAGACACACCTGCACCCGTTACAGAGGGAGGGGGTGGGCTTTCCCTGTGCGGGGGCAGCCAGCTACACCACACACAATTTCCACAAGCCATCAGACTCCTTAATAACTGAACTGTACTGAGCACACACACACTGTATGGACTGCACAGACCTACACCAAATACACACACTTTCAATATACATCCACACTCACCACACAGACTGCATGTAACACAGAGAGAGAGAGAGAGAGTCAGAGAGTGTGAGAGACAGAGAGAGAGAGTGAGAGAGTCAGAGAGTGTGAGAGAGAGTGTGAGAGTGAGAGAGCGCACCTTCAGGCCAAAGGCTGTGTCATAAACATTCCCCATTCTGCCAGGCATCTTCTTCCCTTTGAAAACTTTGGCAGGATCCTGTAAAGACACAGGACACAAATTTATACACTCATGAGGGTAGAGAATATGGCACCCCCCCTACCCTCACCTACCCCCTCACACTCACCCCTCCTGGCCCCAGTGATCCTGGTCTCCTGTGGGTCTTGGTTTGCCCATGGGTAGCTGGCTGACCTTTGAATCCCCAGCGTTTCATCACTCCCTGGAAACCCTTCCCGATTCTGTTTAACATCATCATCATCATCATCATCATCATCTGGATCTTCTTACACAAGGTTAAAGAAGAATGAATCATATAACTGTAATTTAGAACACCGTTTATTTACTGTTTAAAGCAGAAGTAAGCACACCCCTGTACAATAGAAGTGATGTGTTACAGTAAGGCCGTGACCTCCGCGCTCAACACCTGTGTAACACGAGACTACTGTATAGAGCTACTGTATTAAATTACAGCCTTCAGCAGATCCTCAATGCAATAAAACAACTGTATTCAACTGAGGAAAATATCCACAGCAGCCGAGCACTGAAAATCAACTCAGACACTCAATGTACTCTACGGTCATCATCTCCAGTACAAAGGCATCACATGACTGTGACCTGACTGCTCACAGACATGATTACTCAACTGCATATAGCCAATTAACACCTATAATCATTTTTATTCCAGACACATCATCCTACTAGCACACAGCTTTGTGTCTTATTGTTTTAGGTAATCTAAGCATTTCTGATCTGTACCAGTTATTGGTGGTGATAAATCAGACTAATTATGTGCAGTGATGTTCATCAGTCACACTATATGATCTGTGGGGGAATTTTGTTCCACTCGTCTTTACAGAATTGCTGTAATTCAGCCACATTGGAGGGTTTTCGAGCATGAACCACCTTTTTAAGGTCCTGCTACAGCATCTCAATAGGATTCAGGTCAGGACTTTGACTGAATGAGACATTCAGAGGTGGACTTGCTGGTGTGTTTTGGATCATTGTCCTGCTGCAGAACCCAAGTTCACTTCAGCTTGAGGTCACAAACAGATGGCTGCACTTTGTCCTTCAGGATTTTTTATTTATTTATTATTTATCACAGCAAGTCTTCCAGGTCCTGAAGCAGTAAAACAGCCCCAGACCATCACACTACCACCACCATGTTTTACTGTTGGTATGATGTTCTGTTTCTGACATGCAGTGTTACTTTTACACCAGATATAATGGGACACACACCTTCCATAAAGTTCAGCTTTTGTCTCGTCAGTCCAGAGTATTTTCCCAAAAGTCTTGGGGATCATCAAGATGTTTTCTGGCAGATCTGAGACGAGCCTTTATGTTCTTTTTGCTCAGCAGTGATTTTAGTCTTGTAACTCTGCCATGCAGAGCCATTTTTGCCCCCAGTCTTTCTCTTATGGTGGCCACAGTTATGTTTTAACAGGGGTTCAAATACTTTTTCACACAGGGTCATGTGGGTTTTGTTTTCCCTTAACAATAAAAACCTTCATGTAAAAACTACATGTTGTGTTTACTTGTGTTATCTCTGACTAATATTTACATTTGTTTGATGATCTGAAACATTGAAGTATGACAAATGTGCAAAAAAATACAAAATCAGGACGGGGCCAAGACTTTTTCACACCACTGTAATTTACGTAGACCTCTCTTTTTGGAGTGTGTGTGCGTGTATGAGTTTGTGTGTGTATGAGTGTGTGTGACAGTGTGTGTGTGCGTGAGAGACAGTGTGTGTGAGACAGTGTGTGTGTGAGAGTGACAGTGTGTGTGTGCGCGTGTGTGTGTGAGTGTGTGTGTGTGTGTGTGTGTGAGACAGTGTGTGTAAGACTGTGTGTGTGTGTGAGACAGTGTGTGTGTGTGTGTGAGACAGTGGGTGTAAGACTGTGTGTGTGTGTGTGAGACAGTGTGTGTGTGTGAGAGACAGTGTGTGTGTGTGAGAGACAGTGTGTGTGTGTGAGAGACAGTGTGTGTGTGTGAGAGACAGTGTGTGTGTGTGAGAGGCAGTGTGTGTGTGTGAGAGGCAGTGTGTGTGTGTGTGTGAGACAGTGTGTGTGTGTGTGTGTGTGTGTGTGTGAGACAGTGTGTGTAAGACTGTGTGTGTGAGAGACAGTGTGTGTGTGTGTGTGAGAGAGACAGTGTGCATGTGTGTGAGAGACAGTTGTGTGTGTGTGAGAGTGAGACTGCGTGTGTGTGAGAGTGAGACTGCGTGTGTGTGAGAGAGTGTGTGTGTGTTACAGTGTGTGTGAAACTGTGTGTGTGTGACAGTGTGTGTGAAACTGTGTGTGTGTGTATGTGTGTGACAGTGTGTGTATGTGTGTGAGACAGTGTATGTGTGTGACAGTGTGTGTGACTGTGTGTGTGTGTGAGAAACAGTGTGTGTGTGACAGTGTGTGTGTGTGTGTGTGTGTGTGTGTGTGTGCGTGTGTAGCTCTTACGTTTTAGCTGTGACATCCACATAGTGTCCAGGACGAAAGTGTGCAGCATACAGAGGAGTTCCTAAATAAACAGAAGAGAATAATTCTGATGAACATGATTTACTTCCTGAAGGAGTGAGAGTCAGAGGGACAGGATCACCATGGTAGTGTGTTATACAGACATCACCGTGGCAGTGTATTATACAGACATCACCATGGCAGTGTACTATACAGACATCACCATGGCAGTGTGTAATACAGGACATCACCACGGTAGTGTATTATACAGACATCACCATGGTAGTGTATTATACAGGACATCACCATGGCAGTGTATTATACAGGACATCACCATGGCAGTGTGTTTTATACAGACATCACCATGGCAGTGTACTATACAGACATCACCATGGCAGTGTATTATACAGGACATCACCATGGCAGTGTATTATACAGGACATCACCATGGCAGTGTATTATACAGGACATCACCATGGCAGTGTATTATACAGACATCACCATGGCAGTGTATTATACAGGACATCACCATGGCAGTGTATTATACAGGACATCACCATGGCAGTGTATTATACAGGACATCACCATGGCAGTGTATTATACAGACATCACCATGGCAGTGTGTTTTATACAGACATCACCATGGCAGTGTATTATACAGACATCACCATGGCAGTGTGTTTTATACAGACATCACCATGGCAGTGTATTATACAGACATCACCATGGCAGTGTGTTTTATACAGACATCACCATGGCAGTGTATTATACAGGACATCACCATGGCAGTGTATTATACAGGACATCACCATGGCAGTGTATTATACAGGACATCACCATGGCAGTGTATTATACAGACATCACCATGGCAGTGTGTTTTATACAGACATCACCATGGCAGTGTATTATACAGACATCACCATGGCAGTGTGTTTTATACAGACATCACCATGGCAGTGTATTATACAGACATCACCATGGCAGTGTGTTTTATACAGACATCACCATGGCAGTGTATTATACAGACATCACCATGGCAGTGTATTATACAGACATCACCATGGCAGTGTGTTTTATACAGACATCACCGTGGCAGTGTGTTATACAGACATCACCATGGCAGTGTGTATTATACAGACATCACCATGGCAGTGTGTATTATACAGACATCACCATGGCAGTGTGTATTATACAGACATCACCATGGCAGTGTGTATTATACAGGACACTCCAACACCATCAGTACAGTGAAGGACTCCACAGAGATCTGTCCACAGTCTGGACTACTGCAGCTGTCTCTGTCAGGTCTACATACTGTACACAAGTTCTCCACACCACCACACTGCTGTGCTCCTGTAGCTGAACACATCAGGTTTAAACACTGATGCTTGTCTACTACAAACAGACCATCTCCCTCTTACCCCAAAGCCCTCATCACTCCTCACACCCTCAGATCTACAGCACTGCTCCACTGGTCCCACCATCTCTCAGGGTAAGAGGGACGTTTACTATAAGACTCTGTTCTTTTCGCCAGCTGTCACTGGATATCTTCAAACGATGGTTATAGATCTTAAGTCTGTAACCGAGTGACCCAGAGTTAATGTATTTAATGATAGAGACTTAAAGCACTTCTGTACGTCACTCTGGATAAGAGAGTCTGTCACATGCTGTAAATGTAAATGTCCATCAGTCAAATGGTGGAATGGCTCCTAACCCAGACCTGGTGTTAATTCACTGCAGGGTTAAGGGCAGGTCAGTGCACAGGTAAGGTAAGGGCAGGTCAGTGCACAGGTAAGGTAAGGGCAGGTCAGTGCACAGGTAAGGTAAGGGCAGGTCAGTGCACAGGTAAGGTAAGGGCAGGTCTGTGCACAGGTAAGGTAAGGGCAGGTCACAACACACTCCTGAGTCAGCTCAACACCACACAACTCAACCTCCTCACCATCAACAAGACTAGTACCTGGTTTAATGACAGCGTTTTCTGTCACCCGGAACGTTGTCAGTTTTTGTTTGGGGGGAACTCCAGCGTTCTGGAACATTTCCAGGTACTCCACTGACCTCTGTGTGCAGAGAGAGAGAGGGAGAGAAAGAGAGAGAGACAGAGGGACAGACAGAGAGAAACACAGAGAGAGAGAGAGTGTGTGAGTGAGGGTGAGAGAGAGAGAGAGAGTGAGGGAGGGAGAGAGGGAGAGAGACAGAGACAGGGAGAGAGACAGAGAGAGAGAGAGACAGAGACAGGGAGAGAGACAGAGAGAGAGAGAGAGACAGAGAGAGAGAGAGAGAGAGAGAGAGAGAGAAACACTACTGCCTCATTTGTTCATTAACAAACTGAAACAAAAGTTCTTCCTCTTTTTGTCTTTGCCATCCATCATATCAGAGTATTTAAATGTGTTCAAATAAACCCAAGCAATCCACAAAGGGGGTGGGGCAAATGGAGGGTGGGGTTGGGGGATGAGGGGGGTTTAGGGGGTCTTGAAAGGAGAAAACCACAAACTAAACTTCCTCTTTTAATTCACTGCAACACAAACTGCAAGGTGACCCCCCACCACACACACACACACACACACACACACACACACACACACAGTAATTCTCACACACACACAGTAATTCCTCTGTATGAGCACTCCACATCTCATTATTCAGCCACTTCAGACAGACCTCTGCTCGAGCCGATTACATAAGCCGCTTTACCACAAAGGTCAAGCAGGTGAATAATGATAATGAGCAGAAAAAAAGTGAGGAAGGTAGTGGCCTGTGGCTCAGATCAGGCTCGGGGGCTCAGATCAGGCTCGGGGGCTCAGATCAGGCTCGGGGGCTCAGATCAGGCTCGGGGGCTCAGATCAGGCTCGGGGGCTCAGATCAGGCTTGTAGGTGTGGCACCAAACAAACAGAAAATGACTTAACTCACATAAAAGGGAGAGACGTTTTTAGCCCCAACAACCAGAGCAGCTGACGTGCCGTCGTACTCGTCTTTAGGTACATGCTTGATCACATGGCAGTCCTGCACCTGAAAAACACACACACACACACACTCTCTTAATAATGTATTGATGTAGATGGTCCAGAACGTGTAGCAGTCAGAGAGATGTGTTTATATAAAGAGCAGAATACAGAAATCAACAAAATCAGTGTTCAAGATGTTCAAGATGAAGACCTTTCCTTTTCTGGTCCACTAATGACTCATGAAGAGTAAAGTGGTCTCAATCAATTGTGTTCATAACCTATAGAGCTCTGAAAACAGGACAGGAGACAATCTCAGAGACACTTTATTAGGAACACCTGCTCAATGACGCAGTTTAATCAGCCAATCATGTAGCAGCACCAAGAGCTTCAGGTAACGTTCACATCAGGTGTAGCTTCTGCTTGGTGTGAATGAAAACCCACACCGGCCCTTTGTGGATAAGATTGGACACCAATATCGCTTCACACACCTCGGTTGTACAGAGTGATTATGAGACTTCCTACAGGCAGCTTGAACCAATCTGCTAATTCTCTCCAACAGCTGCTGAAATACTCAAAGCAACATCCATGTCAGAGCTCCAAGTTCTTCATTCGAATGTTTGACGTGAACATTAAGCTTTTGATCTGCATTTCCATGTAAAATTGGGTGTACAAATTAAAGTGTCTACCACTTTAATTTTCTGTTGTTTTTTTTTTACAGCATGTGTGATACCTTTAAACACACACACACACACACACACACACAGAGCTACAGACTGGTGTACCTGCAGCATGGTCACTACGTGTCTGTCCCCTGACTTGGTCCACACCGGCATCATTCCCAACTTAACAGCCACGAGTCCGACCCTTCGACTCTCTGTGAAGACACAATAAAGCTTAAAGCCTGAATAAGATGAAGATGAACTAATTAAGATGAAGAGCGTGACTCACGTTCCTCCCACTGGTGACGAGGCCATGGTTCATCCTTCAGAGGGTTGAGCTTGGCCGCAGTGAGCTCGCTGTACTCCTCTGTCACTTCTCTCTTCAGGAACTCCACATTATCTCCAGTCAGATGTTCATCCCACCATGTGGACGTCTTCAGATTCCTCACACACTGAACAACGGCACCACTAGTGGACAAATGGTGACACACGTGAACGTGACGGTCTGTTGTCTCTCTCACACACATACAGGACACACACACATACAGGACACACACACATACAGGACCCACACACACACACACACATACAGGACACACACACATACAGGACACACACACACACACATACAGGACCCCCACATACAGGACCCACACACACAGGACCCACACACACAGGACCCACACATCCACACAGGACCCACACGCATACAGGACACACACGCACCCACACGCATACAGGACACACACACACCCACACGCATACAGGACACCCACACGCATACAGGACACCCACACGCATACAGGACACCCACACGCATACAGGACCCACACACCCATACGCATACAGGACCCACACGCATACAGGACCCACACGCATACAGGACCCACACGCATACAGGACCCACACACACACACACAGGACCCACACGCATACAGGACCCACACGCATACAGGACCCACACGCACACAGGACCCACACACACACACACAGGACCCACACACACACACACAGGACCCACACACACACAGGACCCACACACACACAGGACCCACACACACACAGGACCCACACACACACAGGACCCACACACACACAGGACCCACACACACACAGGACCCACACACACCCACACGCATACAGGACCCACACACACCCACACACATACAGGACCCACACACATACAGGACCCACACACATACAGGACCCACACACATACAGGACCCACACACACATACAGGACCCACACACACACATATACAGGACCCACACACACACATATACAGGACCCACACACACACATATACAGGACCCACACACACACATATACAGGACCCACACACACACACACATACAGGACCCACACACACACATATACAGGACCCCCCCCCCCCACACACACACACAGGACCCACACACACACACATGACCCCCACACACACAGGACCGCCCCCCCCCCCCACACAGGACCCCCCCACACACACACACGACCCACCCACACAGGACCCCCCCCCCCCCCACACCCACACACAGGACCCCCCCCACACACACACAGAACCCCCACACACACACACACACATACACATACAGGACCCACACACACACACACACACACACACACACACGAACCACACACACACACACACGCAGGACCCACACACACACACACGCAGGACCCACACACACACGCAGGACCCACACACACACGCAGGACCCACACACACGCAGGACCCACACACACGCAGGACCCACACACACGCAGGACCCACACACACGACCCACACACACACACAGAGGACCCACACACACCCACAGAGGACCCACACACACACACAGGACCCACACACACACACACAGGACCCACACACACACACAGGACCCACACACACACACACAGGACCCACACACACACACAGGACCCACACACACACACAGGACCCACACACACACACAGGACCCACACACACACACAGGACCCACACACAGGACCCACACACACAGGACCCACACACACAGGACCCACACACACAGGACCCACACACACAGGACCCACACACACAGGACCCACACACACAGGACCCACACACACAGGACCCACACACACAGGACCCACACACACAGGACCCACACACACAGGACCCACACACACAGGACCCACACACACAGGACCCACACACACAGGACCCACACACACAGGACCCACACACACACACACACAGGACCCACACACACACACACAGGGGACACACACACACAGGGGACACACACACACAGGGGACACACACACACATACAGGGGACACACACACACACATACAGGGGACACACACACACACATACAGGGGACACACACACACACATACAGGGGACACACACACACACATACAGGGGACACACACACACACATACAGGGGACACACACACACACATACAGGGGACACACACACACATACAGGGGACACACACACATACAGGGGACACACACACATACAGGGGACACACACACACATACAGGGGACACACACACACATACAGGGGACACACACACACATACAGGGGACACACACACACATACAGGGGACACACACACACACATACAGGGGACACACACACACACATACAGGGGACACACACACACACATACAGGGGACACACACACACACATACAGGGGACACACACACACATACAGGGGACACACACACACATACAGGGGACACACACACACACACATACAGGGGGGACACACACACATACAGGGGGGACACACACACATACAGGGGGGACACACACACATACAGGGGGGACACACACACATACAGGGGGGACACACACACATACAGGGGGGACACACACACATACAGGGGGGACACACACACATACAGGGGGGACACACACACATACAGGGGGGACACACACACATACAGGGGGGACACACACACATACAGGGGGGACACACACACATACAGGGGGGACACACACACATACAGGGGGGACACACACACATACAGGGGGGACACACACACATACAGGGGGGACACACACACATACAGGGGGGACACACACACATACAGGGGGGACACACACACATACAGGGGGGACACATGTATTAACAGTGATGAGTGTGTGGGTCAGTAAACTGTACACTTCTGTGTAGATAACTGTGTTAAAGGTCTGATCTCTGCACTGTCTGTGTCCACAGCTTCTACTGTGTCCTCTCAAACACACCAGTGACTGGAGAAACTAGATACTACAATAGTGTGAATGTGATCAGATCCCTAACAAAGTGGCCACATGCTAGCTAGATAGCATGAAGCTAATCACATACTGTTTACCTTTCAGTCCGGGGAAGAAACCCAGCGGCTCCGTAAATCAGCCCATCAGTGAGTCTGAGGAGTCTCCACACTGCCATGTTTATTGTCACCACAGTTCAGTAACACACACCTTCACTCACACACACACACCCGCCATGCTCCTGTAACGTCCCCTGAAATGTCACTATGTCAACGTCCGGTGTAACAAGTAAAAGTATCCGGTGGAGCACATGGAGTGCTTATAGTTCCCACATGTTTGTTCCTCTTTTCTCAGATTAAACCTGAATTCTGGAGTAATTAAGTATTCAGTATTAGTGTCAGTGTTAATATCAGTATTAATCCTACATTTTACGTTTTAATTGTTCATTTTAATTAGCGGTCTAAGGAAGATTATTACACTAATAATGTCTGGGGTGCACCAGTTGGATCATCAATGTTATTGTGTAAATATTAACAATAATTCAAGATCATAAATAGTTTATTGTTCATTAAATAAATATATGCTTTGCAATTAAACTTAATTGAAATATTTTTTAACCAGACAGTAAACAAATTGGGCCAATAAAAAAGCAGCTGACAACAGAAACAATCCTAATCATCACCAGGAACCTCCACAGGGCAGGGAGAAGGTCTCACAACCCAGTGTTCAGAGAAGACAACAATATAGAGAGCCCATACTACAAGATACAAACCTCTCATCAGCAATAATACTCAGAAAGACCAGTTCAGAGATGATTCACCAAAGTTCTGGAACCAATATGAACCAAAGCATGGAGGATGAGAGGATCTGCTCATGACCCAAAACATCTGCTTCTGGAACAGACTCAGTTATCCATTTATCTTTATTGATGATGGAGCTCATGATGACCCTAAGGTTGTGGGTTCGAGTCTCGGGCCGGCCATGACTGAGGTGCCCTTGACCCCCCCAGATAGCAATTACGTTTGGGCCACATGTGGGTATTATCTGGAACATATGGCCTAGATGTGGCGTGGCTATACAGATATGGGCCAAATTGTGGCCATATTTGTTTTGCCATAACTTTAAAATCGGCGGGAAATGCTCTCTTGGTTCACAACACAAGTATATGGCCCAGATAACAACGAACACATGAGAACCATATGTGGTTGAGCTATGGCACACAGTGAGAAACACGACTTGTGGTAAACATTTGGCTTATACTTGGAAAAACACAGGAATCCTGAAATCAAGTGCGGCAGACATCCGCCGTTCAACACCTCAGGTTGCTCTGCATCTTCCCTCCTATTGGTGGAGTGAGACTCGGGCAGCGGGCGGCATTTCTGCTTTCCTCACGACTCTCTAGGCTACGTTCAGGTAAGTGATTGGCACTTTAAAGTCATATAATTGAAATATTCAGTATTATCTGTCAATATTACATGTTATAAGCGTTTAGTTATTAGTTTAATTGAGGAAGGAGTCAAATTAGCTAATATTTTCCTCAGTTTAACAACAGTTTAATGAACACTAGGGGCCGCTGGTTTGCCGTTTTAAATTCTGATGTTTTTGGCTATAAATCAACAGCACTTAAGTAAAGTTGGTCACATATTCACAGATTGGAGTTTCCCGAGTCAATAACTCCTGAGCTAAACGCTGTTACTACACAAATAACACCTCTTTTCTATCATAGTAATGTAGAGACGCAGCTACAACACAATTTTCCTCAAAATCAGCTTTCCTCCGTGGTGGACAAAATACACGTGTGTCTCTATGTGCGAACCAGGGGACCGTCTGCAAAGTGCAAAACCCGAGAAGCGAATACTAAAAACAGTCAACTTGGGAGAAATGTCTTTTTGTATAATTTTTATGTTTTTTTTTTTATATGAAAATATTTCCCCCAAAAGGAAAACACATTTCCCCCAAATAAGTGTTGTAGTATAACTATCAGGACATCAGTGATGTGTGAGCTGGTGACAGTACAGTGTATTACAGTGATGTGTGTGAGCTGGTGACAGTACAGTGTATTACAGTGATGTGTGTGAGCTGGTGACAGTACAGTGTATTACAGTGATGTGTGTGAGCTGGTGACAGTACAGTGTATTACAGTGATGTGTGAGCTGGTGACAGTACAGTGTATTACAGTGATGTGTGTGAGCTGGTGACAGTACAGTGTATTACAGTGATGTGTGAGCTGGTGACAGTACAGTGTATTACAGTGATGTGTGTGAGCTGGTGACAGTACAGTGTATTACAGTGATGTGTGTGAGCTGGTGACAGTACAGTGTATTACAGTGACGTGTGAGCTGGTGACAGTACAGTGTATTACAGTGATGTGTGTGAGCTGGTGACAGTACAGTGTATTACAGTGATGTGTGTGAGCTGGTGACAGTACAGTGTATTACAGTGCTGTGTGAGCTGGTGACAGTACAGTGTATTACAGTGATGTGTGTGAGCTGGTGACAGTACAGTGTATTACAGTGATGTGTGTGAGCTGGTGACAGTACAGTGTATTACAGTGATGTGTGTGAGCTGGTGACAGTACAGTGTATTACAGTGATGTGTGTGAGCTGGTGACAGTACAGTGTATTACAGTGATGTGTGTGAGCTGGTGACAGTACAGTGTATTACAGTGATGTGTGAGCTGGTGACAGTACAGTGTATTACAGTGATGTGTGTGAGCTGGTGACAGTACAGTGTATTACAGTGATGTGTGTGAGCTGGTGACAGTACAGTGTATTACAGTGATGTGTGTGAGCTGGTGACAGTACAGTGTATTACAGTGATGTGTGTGAGCTGGTGACAGTACAGTGTATTACAGTGATGTGTGTGAGCTGGTGACAGTACAGTGTATTACAGTGATGTGTGAGCTGGTGACAGTACAGTGTATTACAGTGATGTGTGAGCTGGTGACAGTACAGTGTATTACAGTGATGTGTGTGAGCTGGTGACAGTACAGTGTATTACAGTGATGTGTGAGCTGGTGACAGTACAGTGTATTACAGTGTGTGAGCTGGTGACAGTACAGTGTATTACAGTGATGTGTGTGAGCTGGTGACAGTACAGTGTATTACAGTGATGTGTGTGAGCTGGTGACAGTACAGTGTATTACAGTGATGTGTGAGCTGGTGACAGTACAGTGTATTACAGTGATGTGTGTGAGCTGGTGACAGTACAGTGTATTACAGTGATGTGTGAGCTGGTGACAGTACAGTGTATTACAGTGATGTGTGTGAGCTGGTGACAGTACAGTGTATTACAGTGATGTGTGTGAGCTGGTGACAGTACAGTGTATTACAGTGATGTGTGAGCTGGTGACAGTACAGTGTATTACAGTGATGTGTGAGCTGGTGACAGTACAGTGTATTACAGTGATGTGTGAGCTGGTGACAGTACAGTGTATTACAGTGATGTGTGTGAGCTGGTGACAGTACAGTGTATTACAGTGATGTGTGTGAGCTGGTGACAGTACAGTGTATTACAGTGATGTGTGTGAACTGGTGACAGTACAGTGTATTACAGTGATGTGTGTGAGCTGGTGACAGTACAGTGTATTACAGTGATGTGTGTGAGCTGGTGACAGTACAGTGTATTACAGTGATGTGTGAGCTGGTGACAGTACAGTGTATTACAGTGATGTGTGAGCTGGTGACAGTACAGTGTATTACAGTGATGTGTGTGAGCTGGTGACAGTACAGTGTATTACAGTGATGTGTGTGACCTGGTGACAGTACAGTGTATTACAGTGATGTGTGTGAGCTGGTGACAGTACAGTGTATTACAGTGATGTGTGTGAGCTGGTGACAGTACAGTGTATTACAGTGATGTGTGAGCTGGTGACAGTACAGTGTATTACAGTGATGTGTGAGCTGGTGACAGTACAGTGTATTACAGTGATGTGTGAGCTGGTGACAGTACAGTGTATTACACTGATGTGTGTGAGCTGGTGACAGTACAGTGTATTACAGTGATGTGTGAGCTGGTGACAGTACAGTGTATTACAGTGATGTGTGTGAGCTGGTGACAGTACAGTGTATTACAGTGATGTGTGTGAGCTGGTGACAGTACAGTGTATTACAGTGATGCGTGTGAGCTGGTGACAGTACAGTGTATTACAGTGATGTGTGAGCTGGTGACAGTACAGTGTATTACAGTGATGTGTGAGCTGGTGACAGTACAGTGTATTACAGTGATGTGTGAGCTGGTGACAGTACAGTGTATTACAGTGATGTGTGTGAGCTGGTGACAGTACAGTGTATTACAGTGATGTGTGAGCTGGTGACAGTACAGTGTATTACAGTGATGTGTGTGAGCTGGTGACAGTACAGTGTATTACAGTGATGTGTGTGAGCTGGTGACAGTACAGTGTATTACACTGATGTGTGTGAGCTGGTGACAGTACAGTGTATTACAGTGATGTGTGAGCTGGTGACAGTACAGTGTATTACAGTGATGTGTGTGAGCTGGTGACAGTACAGTGTATTACAGTGATGTGTGTGAGCTGGTGACAGTACAGTGTATTACAGTGATGTGTGAGCTGGTGACAGTACAGTGTATTACAGTGATGTGTGAGCTGGTGACAGTACAGTGTATTACAGTGATGTGTGAGCTGGTGACAGTACAGTGTATTACACTGATGTGTGTGAGCTGGTGACAGTACAGTGTATTACAGTGATGTGTGAGCTGGTGACAGTACAGTGTATTACACTGATGTGTGTGAGCTGGTGACAGTACAGTGTATTACAGTGATGTGTGTGAGCTGGTGACAGTACAGTGTATTACAGTGATGCGTGTGAGCTGGTGGCAGTACAGTGTATTACAGTGATGTGTGAGCTGGTGACAGTACAGTGTATTACAGTGACGTGTGAGCTGGTGACAGTACAGTGTATTACAGTGATGTGTGAGCTGGTGACAGTACAGTGTATTACAGTGATGTGTGAGCTGGTGACAGTACAGTGTATTACAGTGATGTGTGTGAGCTGGTGACAGTACAGTGTATTACAGTGATGTGTGTGAGCTGGTGACAGTACAGTGTATTACACTGATGTGTGTGAGCTGGTGACAGTACAGTGTATTACAGTGATGTGTGTGAGCTGGTGACAGTACAGTGTATTACAGTGATGTGTGTGAACTGGTGACAGTACAGTGTATTACAGTGATGTGTGTGAGCTGGTGACAGTACAGTGTATTACAGTGATGTGTGAGCTGGTGACAGTACAGTGTATTACAGTGACGTGTGAGCTGGTGACAGTACAGTGTATTACAGTGATGTGTGTGAGCTGGTGACAGTATAGTGTATTACACTGATGTGTGTGAGCTGGTGACAGTACAGTGTATTACACTGATGTGTGTGAGCTGGTGACAGTACAGTGTATTACAGTGATGTGTGTGAACTGGTGACAGTACAGTGTATTACAGTGATGTGTGTGAGCTGGTGACAGTACAGTGTATTACAGTGATGTGTGTGAACTGGTGACAGTACAGTGTATTACAGTGATGTGTGAGCTGGTGACAGTACAGTGTATTACAGTGACGTGTGAGCTGGTGACAGTACAGTGTATTACAGTGATGTGTGTGAGCTGGTGACAGTACAGTGTATTACAGTGATGTGTGTGACCTGGTGACAGTACAGTGTATTACAGTGATGTGTGTGAGCTGGTGACAGTACAGTGTATTACAGTGATGTGTGTGAGCTGGTGACAGTACAGTGTATTACAGTGATGTGTGTGAGCTGGTGACAGTACAGTGTATTACAGTGATGTGTGTGAGCTGGTGACAGTACAGTGTATTACAGTGATGTGTGTGAGCTGGTGACAGTACAGTGTATTACAGTGATGTGTGTGAACTGGTGACAGTACAGTGTATTACAGTGATGTGTGTGAGCTGGTGACAGTACAGTGTATTACAGTGATGTGTGTGAACTGGTGACAGTACAGTGTATTACAGTGATGTGTGTGAGCTGGTGACAGTACAGTGTATTACAGTGATGTGTGAGCTGGTGACAGTACAGTGTATTACAGTGACGTGTGAGCTGGTGACAGTACAGTGTATTACAGTGATGTGTGTGAGCTGGTGACAGTACAGTGTATTACAGTGATGTGTGTGACCTGGTGACAGTACAGTGTATTACAGTGATGTGTGTGAGCTGGTGACAGTACAGTGTATTACAGTGATGTGTGTGAGCTGGTGACAGTACAGTGTATTACAGTGATGTGTGAGCTGGTGACAGTACAGTGTATTACAGTGATGTGTGAGCTGGTGACAGTACAGTGTATTACAGTGATGTGTGAGCTGGTGACAGTACAGTGTATTACACTGATGTGTGTGAGCTGGTGACAGTACAGTGTATTACAGTGATGTGTGAGCTGGTGACAGTACAGTGTATTACACTGATGTGTGTGAGCTGGTGACAGTACAGTGTATTACAGTGATGTGTGTGAGCTGGTGACAGTACAGTGTATTACAGTGATGTGTGAGCTGGTGACAGTACAGTGTATTACAGTGATGTGTGAGCTGGTGACAGTACAGTGTATTACAGTGATGTGTGTGAGCTGGTGACAGTACAGTGTATTACAGTGATGTGTGTGAGCTGGTGACAGTACAGTGTATTACAGTGATGTGTGTGAGCTGGTGACAGTACAGTGTATTACAGTGATGTGTGTGAGCTGGTGACAGTACAGTGTATTACAGTGATGTGTGTGAGCTGGTGACAGTACAGTGTATTACACTGATGTGTGTGAGCTGGTGACAGTACAGTGTATTACACTGATGTGTGTGAGCTGGTGACAGTACAGTGTATTACACTGATGTGTGAGCTGGTGACAGTACAGTGTATTACAGTGATGTGTGTGAGCTGGTGACAGTACAGTGTATTACAGTGATGTGTGAGCTGGTGACAGTACAGTGTATTACAGTGATGTGTGAGCTGGTGACAGTACAGTGTATTACAGTGATGTGTGAGCTGGTGACAGTACAGTGTATTACAGTGATGTGTGTGAGCTGGTGACAGTACAGTGTATTACAGTGATGTGTGAGCTGGTGACAGTACAGTGTATTATGGTGATGTGTGAGCTGGTGACAGTACAGTGTATTACAGTGATGTGTGAGCTGGTGACAGTACAGTGTATTACAGTGATGTGTGTGAGCTGGTGACAGTACAGTGTATTACAGTGATGTGTGAGCTGGTGACAGTACAGTGTATTACAGTGATGTGTGAGCTGGTGACAGTACAGTGTATTACAGTGATGTGTGTGAGCTGGTGACAGTACAGTGTATTACAGTGATGTGTGAGCTGGTGACAGTACAGTGTATTACAGTGATGTGTGAGCTGGTGACAGTACAGTGTATTACAGTGATGTGTGTGAACTGGTGACAGTACAGTGTATTACAGTGATGTGTGTGAGCTGGTGACAGTACAGTGTATTATAGTGATGTGTGTGAGCTGGTGACAGTACAGTGTATTACAGTGATGTGTGAGCTGGTGACAGTACAGTGTATTACAGTGATGTGTGTGAACTGGTGACAGTACAGTGTATTATAGTGATGTGTGTGAGCTGGTGACAGTACAGTGTATTACAGTGATGTGTGTGAGCTGGTGACAGTACAGTGTATTACAGTGATGTGTGAGCTGGTGACAGTACAGTGTATTATGGTGATGTGTGAGCTGGTGACAGTACAGTGTATTACAGTGATGTGTGAGCTGGTGACAGTACAGTGTATTACAGTGATGTGTGTGAGCTGGTGACAGTACAGTGTATTACAGTGATGTGTGAGCTGGTGACAGTACAGTGTATTACAGTGATGTGTGAGCTGGTGACAGTACAGTGTATTACAGTGATGTGTGTGAGCTGGTGACAGTACAGTGTATTACAGTGATGTGTGAGCTGGTGACAGTACAGTGTATTACAGTGATGTGTGTGAGCTGGTGACAGTACAGTGTATTACAGTGATGTGTGAGCTGGTGACAGTACAGTGTATTACAGTGATGTGTGTGAGCTGGTGACAGTACAGTGTATTACAGTGACATTATTGACTTTTTTAGTATTCGCTTTTCGGGATTTGCACTTTGCAGACGGTCCCTTGGATTCTGTCTCATGCACTGAAAGTCATGCATGTCTTTTTTAAAGCAGAATACATCCAGTGTTGTAAATTTTAACCAGTTGGTGAAAAAGTATTCTAAAAATATATTCTAAAAACAAAATATAAATAATTTGTCATAAGAAATTATTGTATTATTGGCCCACATATTTAAAAATACAATTTGCAATTCCTTTCGAAAATATACTGGAAATTTTTTTTTTTTGGTCAATCAGAGTTGGTTAATTATTGCAATTAAAAATATTAAAGGAAATCATTTATATTAAATGATTTTTTCCCCCCATTATCCTCCAGCTCTAACTTCCAGGTTGTATTGCTGCTAGCATTATTTAAATTCATCTTTATTGCAGGTGCAGTCAGGCAGAATCCCCTTACTGCAAAAGCCTCAAATAAAGACATTGAAATCAACATAAATGGTTGCACCTCGCTGGAGACCGAGAGGGGGGTAGGAGGGAGCGAATGAAGAAACACAAGGCCCAACAAAACACTGCAGACCCTCATTGGGCACATTAAAACCACATCAAAACGTCTCTGCACATCAAAACTCAATTTCTCAATTCAAGTTCTCTGTACAAGTTACTCTGATTTTTTTGTATTTTTTTTCTGTGATTTTTATTACTCTGAGTTGAATACATTCTTAAATGTATTCTTATATTTACTCTTAAAGCTGTAATTATCTAAACACTTGTTCTGAAGTAAATTGTTTTGAGTACATTTGTTGTTGAGTGTTTCATTTACCTATAAGTTAATAAGACTTTTACATACTGTCAGCTGCATGTGGGGCACATATGGGCCGTTAGATTTTAACAGAACTCAACCATACTAAAATTGCATATAAGGCTCACATATGGGCCACATTAAATTGTATTATTTGTCTCATGTTTGGTGGACTTATGGCACTGCTTTGGTTCAGTTATGGCAAAGAATCAGTGTGCCATATTTGGGCCATATAAATTATATTTGGCTCATGCTTGGTGGACTTATGGCACTGCTTTGGTTCAGTTATGGCAAAGAATCAGTGTGCCATATTTGGGCCATATAAATTATATTTGGCTCATGCTTGGTGGACTTATGGCACTGCTTTGGTTCAGTTATGGCAAAGAATAGGTGTCCCGTATTTGGGCCATATAAATTACATTTGGCTTATGCTTGGTGGACTTATGGCACTGCTTTGGTTCAGTTTTGGCAAAGGAGATGTGGGCCATTTCTGGGCCGACAAACACAAACTAATCTGGGCCACAGCTCAGCTGTTTATCTGGGCCAAAGGAAATTTGCTGACTGGGCCCCAACTGCTCCCTGGGCGACGCAGCATAAATGGCTGCCCACTGCTCCGGGTGTGTGTTCACGGTGTGTGTGTGTGTGTTCTCTGCTGTGTGTGTGCACTTTGGATGGGTTAAATGCAGAGAACGAATTCTGAGTATGGGTCACCATACTTAGCTGTATGTTACGTCACTTTACAGAAACATTCTCTCTGATCATTTCCAGAACAGTGCATCCAATTTAATCAGGAGTAAAATGACTGGGATACATTAACTGTTAATATTCAGATAATTCATGCATTTTTTAACCAGTAGGCTACAAAGAGATCCCAGTAAATCTAATTACAGTTCGGTACTCAAACCTGTCTGTCCTACTGCCCACAACCAGCTGACTTTTATTGTGGATTTCAGGAGCATTTAACAGTCATGGGGTCTTTAAGCATGTGAGTTAATAGACAGATGAATGTGTTGTGGAATTCAGGTGACAGGACCATCAAACAGTCCCTTACCTGTTCACCTGAGTGAAAGAAAGACTTGATTATTCCCAGGTTTAAAAGTCAGTGATGAACTTTTGTAATATTTGTCCTTGTTTATCAGTTCAGCAGTTAAAAGCTGACACACTAGAAGGATTTCTCTGCTTTATTCCCATCACTGTTCCTCATCTTGTCCTTCACAGAGCTGCTCAAGATCCTAATCTGTGCATAAAAAAGAACTCCATTCATCAAAGCAGCACAGACAACACCATCACACCCACACCTGATCTCTGTCTATATAAAATGTCAATGTCAATTTTATTTCTATAACACTACACACAACACCAGTTGACCAGTGTGCTTTACATCAATAAAAGATCATTATAATGATGTAAAAGATCATTATAACTCTCTGGATGAACGGACTCAGGTCTGTATACAGTATTATACATTACATTCTCATTCTGCTAATCGTTCAGCTGGAATTAAACACTTATATAACACTACCGTTCACTGCTAACACTACCGTTCGCTACTAACACTACTGTTCGCTACTAACACTACCGTTCACTACTAACACTACCGTTCACTGCTAACACTACCGTTCGCTACTAACACTACTGTTCGCTACTAACACTACCGTTCACTACTAACACTACCGTTCACTGCTAACACTACCGTTCGCTACTAACACTACTGTTCGCTACTAACATTACTGTTCACTACTAACACTACCGTTCACTGCTAACACTACCGTTCACTGCTAACACTACCATTCGCTACTAACACTACTGTTCGCTACTAACACTACCGTTCACTACTAACACTACCGTTCGCTACTAACACTACTGTTCACTGCTAACACTACTGTTCGCTACTAACACTACTGTTCACTGCTAACACTACCATTCAATGCTAACTCTACCATTCGCTACTAACACTACTGTTTGCTACTAACACCACTGTTCACTACTAACACTACCGTTCACTGCTAACACTACCGTTCGCTACTAACACTACCGTTCGCTGATAACACTACCGTTCGCTACTAACACTACCGTTCGCTACTAACACCACTGTTCACTACTAACACTACTGTTCACTGCTAACACTAGGGTTCGCTACTAACACTACTGTTCCCTGCTAACACTACTGTTCACTGCTAACACTACTGTTCACTGCTAACACTACTGTTCACTGCTAACGCTACCGTTCACTACTAACGCTACCATTCACTGCTAACACTACCGTTCCTTACTGACACTACTGTTCACTGCTAACACTACTGTTCGCTACTAACACTACTGTTCACTGCTAACACTACCGTTCGCTACTAACACTACTGTTCGCTACTAACATTACTGTTCACTACTAACACTACCGTTCACTGCTAACACTACCGTTCACTGCTAACACTACCATTCGCTACTAACACTACTGTTCGCTACTAACACTACCGTTCACTACTAACACTACCGTTCGCTACTAACACTACTGTTCACTGCTAACACTACTGTTCGCTACTAACACTACTGTTCACTGCTAACACTACCATTCAATGCTAACTCTACCATTCGCTACTAACACTACTGTTTGCTACTAACACCACTGTTCACTACTAACACTACCGTTCACTGCTAACACTACCGTTCGCTACTAACACTACCGTTCGCTGATAACACTACCGTTCGCTACTAACACTACCGTTCGCTACTAACACCACTGTTCACTACTAACACTACTGTTCACTGCTAACACTAGGGTTCGCTACTAACACTACTGTTCCCTGCTAACACTACTGTTCACTGCTAACACTACTGTTCACTGCTAACACTACTGTTCACTGCTAACGCTACCGTTCACTACTAACGCTACCATTCACTGCTAACACTACCGTTCCTTACTGACACTACTGTTCACTGCTAACACTACTGTTCGCTACTAACACTACTGTTCACTGCTAACACTACCGTTCGCTACTAACACTACTGTTCGCTACTAACATTACTGTTCACTACTAACACTACCGTTCACTGCTAACACTACCGTTCACTGCTAACACTACCATTCGCTACTAACACTACTGTTCGCTACTAACACTACCGTTCACTACTAACACTACCGTTCGCTACTAACACTACTGTTCACTGCTAACACTACTGTTCGCTACTAACACTACTGTTCACTGCTAACACTACCATTCAATGCTAACTCTACCATTCGCTACTAACACTACTGTTTGCTACTAACACCACTGTTCACTACTAACACTACCGTTCACTGCTAACACTACCGTTCGCTACTAACACTACCGTTCGCTGATAACACTACCGTTCGCTACTAACACTACCGTTCGCTACTAACACCACTGTTCACTACTAACACTACTGTTCACTGCTAACACTAGGGTTCGCTACTAACACTACTGTTCCCTGCTAACACTACTGTTCACTGCTAACACTACTGTTCACTGCTAACACTACTGTTCACTGCTAACGCTACCGTTCACTACTAACGCTACCATTCACTGCTAACACTACCGTTCCTTACTGACACTACTGTTCACTGCTAACACTACTGTTCGCTACTAACACTACTGTTCACTGCTAACACCAGTTGACCAGTGTGCTTTACATCAATAAAAGATCATTATAATGATGTAAAAGATCATTATAACTCTCTGGATGAACGGACTCAGGTCTGTATACAGTATTATACATTTCATTCTCATTCTGCTAATCGTTCAGCTGGAATTAAACACTTATATAACACTACCGTTCACTGCTAACACTACCGTTCGCTACTAACACTACTGTTCGCTACTAACACTACCGTTCACTACTAACACTACCATTCCCTACTAACACTACTGTTCACTGCTAACACTACTGTTCGCTACTAACACTACTGTTCACTGCTAACACTACCATTCAATGCTAACTCTACCATTCGCTACTAACACTACTGTTTGCTACTAACACCACTGTTCACTACTAACACTACCGTTCGCTGCTAACACTACCGTTCGCTACTAACACTACCGTTCGCTGATAACACTACTGTTCACTGCTAACACTACTGTTCACTGCTAACACTACTGTTCACTGCTAACGCTACCGTTCACTACTAACGCTACCATTCACTGCTAACACTACCGTTCCTTACTGACACTACTGTTCACTGCTAACACTACTGTTCGCTACTAACACTACTGTTCACTGCTAACACCAGTTGACCAGTGTGCTTTACATCAATAAAAGATCATTATAATGATGTAAAAGATCATTATAACTCTCTGGATGAACGGACTCAGGTCTGTATACAGTATTATACATTTCATTCTCATTCTGCTAATCGTTCAGCTGGAATTAAACACTTATATAACACTACCGTTCACTGCTAACACTACCGTTCGCTACTAACACTACTGTTCGCTACTAACACTACCGTTCACTACTAACACTACCATTCCCTACTAACACTACTGTTCACTGCTAACACTACTGTTCGCTACTAACACTACTGTTCACTGCTAACACTACCATTCAATGCTAACTCTACCATTCGCTACTAACACTACTGTTTGCTACTAACACCACTGTTCACTACTAACACTACCGTTCGCTGCTAACACTACCGTTCGCTACTAACACTACCGTTCGCTGATAACACTACCGTTCGCTACTAACACTACCGTTCGCTACTAACACCACTGTTCACTACTAACACTACTGTTCACTGCTAACACTAGGGTTCGCTACTAACACTACTGTTCCCTGCTAACACTACTGTTCACTGCTAACACTACTGTTCACTGCTAACACTACTGTTCACTGCTAACGCTACCGTTCACAACTAACACTACCATTCACTGCTAACACTACCGTTCCTTACTGACACTACTGTTCACTGCTAACACTACTGTTCGCTACTAACACTACTGTTCACTGCTAACACCAGTTGACCAGTGTGCTTTACATCAATAAAAGATCATTATAATGATGTAAAAGATCATTATAACTCTCTGGATGAACGGACTCAGGTCTGTATACAGTATTATACATTTCATTCTCATTCTGCTAATCGTTCAGCTGGAATTAAACAGTGTTCACTGCTAACACTAATGTTCGCTACTAACACTAATGTTCGCTACTAACACCACTGTTCACTACTAACACTACTCTTCACTGCTAACACTACTGTTCACTGCTAACACTACCGTTCACTGCTAACACTACCGTTCACTGCTAACACTACCGTTCGCTGCTAACACTACCGTTCACTGCTAACACTACCGTTCGCTACTAACACTACCGTTCGCTGCTAACACTACTGTTCGCTACTAACACTACTGTTCACTGCTAACACCAGTTGACCAGTGTGCTTTACATCAATAAAAGATCATTATAATGATGTAAAAGATCATTATAACTCTCTGGATGAACGGACTCAGGTCTGTATACAGTATTATACATTACATTCTCATTCTGCTAATCGTTCAGCTGGAATTAAACACTTATATAACACTACCGTTCACTGCTAACACTAGCGTTCGCTACTAACACTACTGTTCGCTACTAACATTACTGTTCACTACTAACACTACCGTTCACTGCTAACACTACCGTTCACTGCTAACACTACCGTTCACTACTAACACTACCGTTCACTGCTAACACTACCGTTCACTACTAACACTACCGTTCGCTACTAACAGCACTGTTCACTACTAACACTACTGTTCACTGCTAACACTAGCGTTCGCTACTAACACTACTGTTCCCTGCTAACACTACTGTTCACTGCTAACTCTACCGTTTGCTGCTAACACTACCGTTCGCTGCTAACACTACCGTTCGCTACTAACACTACCGTTCACTGCTACCATTCGTTGCTAACTCTACCGTTCGCTACTAACACTACTGTTCACTGCTAACACTACCGTTCGCTACTAACACTACCGTTCGCTGCTAACACTACCGTTCACTACTAACACTACTGTTTGCTACTAACACCACTGTTCGCTACTAACACCACTGTTCGCTGCTAACATCACTGTTCACTGCTAACACTACTGTTCACTATTAACAGTACTGTTCACTACTAATACTACTGTTCACTGCTAACACTACCGTTCACTACTAACACTACCGTTCACTACTAACACTACTGTTCACTATTAACACTACTGTTCACTACTAACACTACTGTTCACTACTAACACTACTGTTCACTGCTATCACTACCGTGCACTACTAACACTACTGTTCACTGCTAACACCAGTTGACCAGTGTGCTTTACATCAATAGAAGATCATTATAATGATGTAAAAGATCATTATAACTCATTATAAGGGACTCAGGTCTGTATACAGTATTATACATTTCATTCTCATTCTGCTAATCGTTCAGCTGGAATTAAACACTTATATAACACTACCTTTCACTGCTAACCCTACCATTTGCTGCTAACACTACTGTTCACTGCTAACACTACTGTTCAATGCTAACACTACTGTTCACTGCTAACACCACTGTTCACTGATAACACTACCGTTCACTGCTAACACTACTAAAACGACAGGCAAGGACAGAAATGTTTTAATTGAATAAACTGAGTACGGTCAGAAAGGTATGAAGTTAACCAAGCCAAAGGTATACCAGTAATTCAGCTAAACGGGTTAATTGGATAGTGTGAGAACTTGTATTAAAGACTGCACTCAAATCTTACAGGACAAAAATTGTTTGTAGTCCAACATCAGCAGACATTTCTGGAACCCAGACTAATGATTCAGACACATTATTGTCACTAAGGTGAACATGAACCTGTGTGGAAACTGCTTTTTCCAGGAGTTTAGAAATAAAAGGCAGATTTGATATCAGACAAACATGACTGAGATTATTGGGATGAGGTTTTTTAAGAATGATAAAGTTATGTGACAGAGCAGTGAGGTGAGCGCAGACACACAGGCTTCAGCAGGTGAGTTTATAAAGGAGTGAGAGTAAAATATAAAATGTCAGATTCAGTGGGAAACTTAAAGGAAGAGAGCAGTGAGAGGGGGATCAAAAGGAACACTGGGGAAACACACACACACACACACGATCAACAGGAACACTGGGGAAACACACACACACACGATCAACAGGAACACTGGGGAAACACACACACACACACACGATCAACAGGAACACTGGGGAAACACACACACACACACACACGATCAACAGGAACACTGGGGAAACACACACACACACACGATCAACAGGAACACTGGGGAAACACACACACACACACGATCAACAGGAACACTGGGGAAACACACACACACACACACGATCAACAGGAACACTGGGGAAACACACATACACACACGATCAACAGGAACACTTGGGAAACACACACACATACACACACGATCAACAGGAACACTTGGGAAACACACACACACTTACACACACGATCAACAGGAACACTGGGGAAACACACACACGATCAACAGGAACACTGGGGAAACACACACACACACACGATCAACAGGAACACTGGGGAAACACACATACACACACGATCAACAGGAACACTGGGGAAACACACACACACACATGATCAACAGGAACACTGGGAGTCACTGTCTATCAGAGAGTCAGAACATTTAGATCAGTAGAGACAGATCTGTTACACCTTCACCTGACTTTATTGTAGTGAGCAGATCCAGCTGTAGTGAGCATCCATTAACACTCACTACACTGCAGTGAGTGTGTGAAGGTGCAAATCTATACACAATCAGATCCAGGGACATAAAAAACAACACGTTGCTTCTTTTACTTCTTCTCAATTATTTTATTGTCAACGCGCAATATACAATGTAGTATCTGTGACACACACACACCTATAAACATCCCTACACACAAACACACACATTCATACACAACCATCCATGCACATCTATAAACATCCCTACACACAAACACACACACATTCATACACAACCTTACACACACACATCCAAACACATCCCCACACACACAAATCCATACACATCCCCACACACACACATCCCTACACACAAACATCCATACACATCTATAAACATCCCTACACACACGCATCCATAAACATCCCTACACACAAACACACACACATTCATACACAACCTTACACACACACACATCCAAACACATCCCCACACACACACATCCATACACATCTCTCCCCCCCCCCTCCCCCCCCACACACACACACATCCCTACACACAAACATGCATACATATCTATAAACATCCCTACACACAGTGTTGTAATGTAACGGAGTACAAATACTTCGTTACCATACTTAAGTAGAAATGTCACGTATCTGTACTTTACTTCGCTATTTAAATTTGTCAACTTTCACTTTTACTCCACTACATTTTCTAGATAAAATGTCTACTTTTACTCCGCTATATTTCCACTAAGCATCTTCGTTACTCGTTACTACAAAAAAAAAATTTTTTAAAAAATAATAATAATAATAAAATTGCGACTGCAATAAGGGAGGTTTGGCGAATCACAGCTCCTAGATTGCATTACGCTCTGCACGCTCTATTTCAGCGTAATGTTGCCAAAAGGAGGCGGAAGCACAACTGAACCTGAGCCACAACAGAGCCACAATTTTTACTGTGTTGCGGCATGGCGGCATGCGGCTCGGGAGCCGCGGTTTAGCCACCTCTGTCGTAGACGACCACCCCGACGATAGTGGTGAACAGGGTGAAGAAGATAACGGTATACACCCGTGGCCGTATTTGCAAGAAATATTTCTGGACATTGGAATGAAAGATTCTTCCTACCGGAAAAGTGCCAATTATGTCTACCGAAAATCACTGAAATTTTACTTTGTACTTTTGATAATTAAGTACAGTAAATATCAGATACTTTAAGACTTTTACTTGAGTAATATTCTAAAAGGTGACTTTCACTTCTACTGAAGTCTTTTTCTAGTACGATACTTGTACTTTTACTCAAGTATTGCTTTCTAGTACTTTATACAACACTGCCTACACACACATCCATAAACATCCCTACACACAAACACACACACACATTCATACACAACCTTACACACATCCATATACATCTATAAACATCCCTACACACAAACACACACACACACACATTCATACACATCCTTACACACACATCCAAACACATCCCCACACACACACACATCCATACACATCCCTACGCACACACACACAAACATCCATACACATCCCTACACACACATCCATAAACATCCCTACACACAAACACACACACACATTCATACACAACCTTACACACATCCATATACATCTATAAACATCCCTACACACAAACACACACACACACACATTCATACACATCCTTACACACACATCCAAACACATCCCCACACACACACACATCCATACACATCCCTACGCACACACACACAAACATCCATACACATCCCTACACACACATCTATAATCATCCCTACATGCAAACATGCACACACATTCATACACAACCTTACACACACATCCATAAACATCCCTACACACAAACATCCATACACACACACACTTATAAATCCCTACACACACACACATCCATGCACATCCTTAAATACACACACAAATCCCTATACATCCTCACACACACACAAACACCCATACATATCCCTACACACACACACACATCCATACACATCCCTACACACACACATCCCTACACACACACATCCATACACATCCCTACACACACATATACACACACAAGCACAGAAGAGAGGAACATCTGTAATCTATTGCATTCTCAGCTACTCACTTTCAGATTAAAAACTGTTAAAAACGTCAGCACTCCTGTAAACATGTCTAGAACATTTGTCTTCAGAGCTTTATGTAAATATTTATTGATATCTTGTGTTAATCTCTACATCCTGTACACAGCGTTTCTTTAATAAACACATGCAATAAGAAATTCTAAACAAACTGAAGTCATGATCAGATAATAACAGGAAATGCTGATGGTGCTGACTTCCTGTTCCAACAAAACCACTGGCTACTACCTAACAGTAGAACATCACCTTCAGTGGGACTGTGTAGCCCTTTGGTTCCTGATGACCTGAGGAACCTGGGTAATCCTCACCTGTGTTCTCTAGAGGAACTCAGGACTACTGCTATCTAAAACTGAATAATCTGAATAATCCAGAAGAGAAATGAGGAATAAAGAACTCACATGAGTTATGTTATATATTATAAACACATTCTGTACAGGCAGAAGTATTTAATTATACTCCATCTACAGTATCTGACCAGCTTAGAACTGTGGGGAATATAGTGATACAATTACAACAGTTATTATACTTTTGTACTATTCTATAATAATACTGATGATGATGAGGAGGAGGAGGAGGAGGAGGAGCAGTTTGCCTCTCTAAGGACTGAAGGCTCTGGAAGACTCAAAGTCAGACATACATTTGGGCTTGATGCCTTTGCTGTTGTAGTAGTCCACCACCTGATTGGGCACCTCAGCCAAGACGCTTTTAGCCAGCGCTGCAGGAGAAGCCTGTGAGAAAAGGAGGAGAAGAAGAGAGGAGTAAAATATCACACACTGTTGTGAAGGAGGTAAAGCAGTGAAGCGTCTCTCTTATTTCACTCCGTCTGCAGAACAGGTAGATGAGAGACATGATACACAGCAGGACCAGGTTAAAAATAAACATGTGTACATGGGTGCACACACACACACACACACACACATCCCTACACACACACGTCCCTATACACACACACACACACACACACACACATCCCTACACACACACACACATCCCTATACACACACACACACACACATCCCTACACACACACATCCCTATACACACACACACACATCCCTATACACACACACATCCCTATACACACACACACACCCCTATACACACACATCCCTATACACACACACACATCCCTACACACACACATCCCTATACACACACACACATCCCTATACACACACACACACATCCCTACACACACACATCCCTACACACACACACAACCCTACACACACACAAACACACACACACCCCTACACACACAAACCCCACACACACACATCCCTACACACACACACACATACCTACACACAGACACACACACCCACACCCCACACACACACATCCCTACACACACACACACACACACACACACACACACCTACACACAGACACACACACCCACACACACATCCCTACAAACATATACACACACACATCCCTACACACACACACACACACACACACCCCACACACACCCATCCCTACACACACAAGCACACACATACACACACAAACACACACATACACACACACCCACTCACACACACAAACACACACACATCCCTACACACACACAAGCACACACATACACACACACCCACACATCCCTACACACACATACACACACACCCACTCACACACACACAAACACACACATCCCCACTCACCACACACACATGCCCACACACACACCACACCCCCCCACACACATTCACACACCATACACATCCCCACTCACACACACAGACCACACACCTCTCCATACACACACTCACCATACACATCCCCACAGACACCATACCCCCCCCACACACATCCATACACATCCCCACTCACACACACACACAAAGCACATACATCCCCACATACACACCCTCACCACACATGCCCACACACACCACACCCCCCCACACACATACACACACACTCACCATACACCCCCCCACACACATCCCCACTCACACACACAACACACACATCTCCACACACACAAGCACACACGCACACACACATCCCTACACACACACACATCCCTATACACACACACACACACACATCCCTACACACACACATCCCTATACACACACACACACATCCCTATACACACACACATCCCTATACACACACATCCCTATACACACACACATCCCTACACACACACACATCCCTATACACACACACACACATCCCTACACACACACATCCCTACACACACACACAACCCTACACACACACAAACACACACACACCCCTACACACACAAACCCCACAGACACACATCCCTACACACACACACACATACCTACACACAGACACACACACACACACCCCACACACACACATCCCTACACACACACACACACACACATACCTACACACAGACACACACACCCACACACACATCCCTACACACATATACACACACACATCCCTACACACACACACACACACACCCCACACACACCCATCCCTACACACACAAGCACACACATACACACACAAACACACACACCCACTCACACCCACACACAAACACACACACATCCCTACACACACACAAGCACACACATACACACACACACCCACACATCCCTACACACACATACACACACACCCACTCACACACACACAAACACACACATCCCCACTCACCACACACACATGCCCACACACACACCACACCCCCCACACACATTCACACACCATACACATCCCCACTCACACACACAGACCACACACCTCTCCATACACACACACTCACCATACACATCCCCACAGACACCATACCCCCCCACACACATCCATACACATCCCCACTCACACACACACACACAAAGCACATACATCCCCACATACACACCCTCACCACACATGCCCACACACACCACACCCCCCCCACACACATACACACACACTCACCATACACCCCCCCACACACATCCCCACTCACACACACAACACACACATCTCCACACACACAAGCACACACGCACATACACACATCCCTACACACACTCGTACACATCCATACACACACACACAAATATGCACACATACGCACACGCACACGCACACACACACACACACGCACACACACATTGTTCTGAATCCAGCTCATATTGTGCTACATTATTAGATCAAAATAAAATCCTGGTGGTTTGCCGGTTTAGTATTCAAACCCTAACACATGCTTCAAAGTCAGAAAAAAGTCACAAAAAGAAGAAACCACATCAGAAGAAATCATTCTATTTAATTCACCTGTTCTGTTTGCTTCAGATGCACCATTTAATTCACATATTCTACTTGAATAATCTCTTCTATTTGATTCACATTTAGACGTGTTTTGTTCGATTCAGTTGTTCTGTTTGATTCACCTCTTTTATCTGATTCACCTGTTCTGTTCTCTTCCTGTCACCAGTCCATTAAGAGAATATCAAAATTCTGCTGTTTCTGCATTTTAGTGCTCTTGAAGTGTAACACATCCTTTAAAGTGACAAAGAGATGAAACCAGGACACGTAACAGCAGAAACACAAAGATGTGAAGGCACTGTGAGGATGTGGTGTATTTATCACACTGTAGCTGGTGACAAATGGGTTTGGACAAACGGGGGGGGTGCAGATTGCCTGTCTAAGCACGTTTGTGTTGAGAAAGTGCCATGGTGTGGCTGTTCTGCTTTTAATGACATGCCACAATCAATTCAACACACCACCAAATTCTGGGATCTCAAACAGCACTGCCAGAGAGAGAAGGTGTTTCTCACACCAGCTTCTGATTGTAAAATAATAACAGTTTCATTATTACTACAACAATAAAAGTGACGAATTTGAATACATTTCATAGAAACTGGAGGACTTCTGTGCTTCACATATAAAGTGCTGAGCTAAATGAATTCAATTCTCCCACAGAAAGAAACACTCTGCTTGTAAGGTCGGCTGTTAAGCCAAAATAAAGTTCATTTCACAATCAAAGTAGTTGAAGTTTAACAAAAGCACATGTGTAGACGTTGATCAAACCTCCACCTGATACAACCCTCACTGCAGGGCAAGTTTATTGGTGTCAACTTTAAAGGTGGGGTCTCCGTTGTTTAAAAGCCAATGTTGACATTTGAAATCACCAAAACAAACACGCCCCTAACCCAAATGGGTCCCACCCCTGTATTGATAGCTCCGCCCACAAATACATACGTAACCCAGGCAACTAATGGAAAGAAATGTGTCTTTATCATAGCTGAATGGAAGAACAATACGATTGCAGATAAACAAACAAGCAAAAATGACACACAAGCATAAACATGTAAAGGACAAAGGCATATATTAGTTCTGTGTAACGAAGCAAAACCAACGTTACTCACCTATCGAGAAGGAAAAAGCACCTCGGCGTCTTAAGTAAAGTTGGTCACATATTCACAGATTGGAGTTTCCTGAGTCACTAACTCCTGAGCTAAACGCTGTTACTTCACAAAACACGGTTGTAGCTGCAGCGTTTAGCTCAGGAGTTACTGACTCGGGAAACTCCAATCTGTGAATATGTGGCCAACTTCCTGCTCCTTCAGTTCTCTCCAGCGCTGGAAAGCTGATCCTATATTAACACGTCCTACTTCTTACCTTATCGTAAGTCTTTCTTCGCTTTCTTTCTTTGTTTTTATCCTCCATGTCAATGTTAAAACCGCTTTCTGCTAATGTCACACATGCGCACTGAACACTCTCTCCGCCGCATATTGACAAGACACGCCCCTTTCTGCTCATTGGCTACACGTTTGTTTTGATTTTTGTTTTGTTTGTCGTCCCGACTCAGTTTTCTGAAGCATTTCTCAAACAATGGAGACCCCACCTTTAATGATGAAATGGGGCTGTCAACAGTCCTTTGTAACACTTATTCTTTTAAACCCAACAAATTAGCAACACAGATCTACTTGTTTACAATGCTGCTGCTTTACTCAGCACTCATCCAGCTTGAACAGGGAAAATAACCACACGGTGCCGTTGCTATAATCTTGTTAGGAACATTCACTAACACGGGAAAGGGTGGAGTTAAAACCTTTACTACCAGCTCCTGGAAGACCTCAGAGCTATAGATTTATATTTCCACCCACATCTACCCATATCCAAAGTGATGCGATATTTACATCCATTCATATATACATTATGTTCAGTTCACCTGTTCTGATAGATTGAGCTGTTCTGTTAGATTGAACTGTTCTGATAGATTGAGCTGTTCTGTTAGATTGAACTGTTCTGATAGATTGAGCTGTTCTCTTCGACCCAGCTGTTCTGATAGATTGATCTGTTCGGTTAGATTGAACTGTTCTGATAGATCGAACTGTTCTGATAGATCGAACTGTTCTGATAGATTGAGCTGTTCTGTTAGATTGAGCTGTTCTGTTAGATTGAGCTGTTCTGTTAGATGGAACTGTTCTGATAGATTGAGCTGTTCTGTTAGATTGAGCTGTTCTGTTAGATTGAGCTGTTCTCTTCAATCCAGCTGTTCTGATAGACTGAGCTGTTCTGTTAGATTGAGCTGTTCTGTTAGATTGAGCTGTTCTGTTAGTTCAAACTGTTCTGATAGATTGAGCTGTTCTGATAGATTGAGCTGTTCTGATAGATTGAGCTGTTCTGATAGATTGAACTGTTCTGATAGATTGAGCTGTTCTCTTCGATCCAGCTGTTCTCTTCGATCCAGCTGTTCTGATAAATTGAGCTGTTCTGATAGATTGAGCTGTTCTGTTAGCTTGAGCTGTTCTGTTAGATTGAGCTGTTGTGTTAGATTGAACTGTTCTGATAGATTGAGCTGTTCTGTTAGATTGAGCTGTTCTGATAGATTGAACTGTTCTGATAGATTGAGCTGTTCTGATAGATTGGACTGTTCTGATAGATTGGACTGTTCTCTTCTATCCAGCTGTTCTGTTAGATTGAACTGTTCTGATAGATTGAGCTGTTCTGTTAGATTGAGCTGTTCTGATAGATTGAACTGTTCTGATAGATTGAACTGTTCTAATAGATTGAACTGTTCTGTTAGATTGAGCTGTTCTGTTAGATTTAACTGTTCTGATAGATTGAGCAGTTCTGTTAGATTGAGCAGTTCTGTTAGATTGAGCTGTTCTGTTAGATTGAACTGTTCTGATAGATTGAGCTGTTCTGTTAGATTGAGCTGTTCTCTTCGATCCAGCTGTTCTGTTAGATTGAACTGTTCTGATAGATTGAGCTGTTCTGATAGATTGAGCTGTTCTGTTAGATTGAGCTGTTCTGATAGATTGAACTGTTCTCTTAGATTGAGCTGTTCTGATAGATTGAACTGTTCTGTTAGATTGAGCTGTTCTGATAGATTGAACTGTTCTGTTAGACTCAGCTGTTCTGTTAGATTGAGCTGTTCTGATAGATTGAACTGTTCTCTTAGATTGAGCTGTTCTCTTCTATCCAGCTGTTCTGATAGATTGAGCTGTTCTGTTAGATTGAGCTGTTCTGTTAGATTGAGCTGTTCTGTTAGATTGAGCTGTTCTGATAGATTGGACTGTTCTGTTAGACTCAGCTGTTCTGTTAGATTGAGCTGTTCTCTTCGATCCAGCTGTTCTGTTAGATTGAACTTTCTGATAGATTGAGCTGTTCTGTTAGATTGAGCTGTTCTCTTCTATCCAGCTGTTCTGACAGATTGAGCTGTTCTGTTAGATTGAGCTGTTCTGTTAGATTGAACTGTTCTGATAGATTGAACTGTTCTGTTAGATTGAGCTGTTCTGATAGATTGGACTGTTCTGTTAGACTCAGCTGTTCTGTTAGATTGAGCTGTTCTCTTCTATCCAGCTGTTCTGTTAGATCGAACTGTTCTATTAGATTGAGCTGTTCTGATAGATTGAACTGTTCTGTTAGATTGAGCTGTTCTGATAGATTGAACTGTTCTGTTAGATTGAGCTGTTCTCTTCGATCCAGCTGTTCTCTTCGATCCAGCTGTTCTCTTCTATCCAGATTTTGTGCAGTCACCTTTCATAAATAAAACAATTTTGTGCGTAACAATAATAGCGTATCTTTAGGTTTTTTTCTATCAAGGTGGCTGTGATGTTTTTAGCTAGGTAAATAACCAGAGAGTTAAAGTACAGCTGATTTATTAGTGTTTAGTAAATGACTACAGCTTCTTTAAGACTGTCCTGTCTTTAGTTTTCCTTTCCTTTCTCTGTGCACCACTGAAAATAAATATATTCCAACATGGTTAATGCGCTGACCTTCTTCATGGGGACACAGAAGTCATTTGATTTGTCTACACTCACGTGTTTGAAGTTACAAAAGGGCACAAACTGGACAATGTCTCTGAGGACGGGTTCTCCTTTGGGTGAGCGTAGAATGCCGTCGTCACCATCCAGCATCTGCATGTCACTGAAGTCTGCGTTGCCTATTCCCACAATGATAACAGACATGGGGAGGTGGGAGGCATGTACGATTGCCTCCCGTGTGTCAGCCATGTCTGTTATAACTCCATCTGTCAGGATCAGCAGAATGAAATACTCCTAGTGAGAGAGAAAAAGGGAGTGATTCAACACACAAGTCAATTAAATAATAACCACACAGCCAGACCCTTTCATTCGCTCACTCTATTCACAGTTTACTGTCCCTCAATCAATCACCAGACAATGGAGACTCTCAAACTGATGAAGTGAGGAGAACTGAGTCAAGTACACTGAGATAAACGTCCCTCAGACAAGCAAGCATCGGGACGTTGATTACATCTCAGGCAGATAAACGACCACAGGGATATATTACAGTATCTGGTGATCAGTAATTCACAAACAGGAACTGAAAAACTAAATACTTCTGTGATTATACAGAACATACAATAATCCTATACATTTATAATTAAGGCTGACCGCCTCATGGCTTCATATTGTTTAATTTCAAATCATTTCAATGCTCTATAGATGAGATAAGATAAAAAGAAAAGAGGAGATGGAATGAGATGATATATGAAATGATGAGATAAGATGAGAATACACAGCTACACACCATGGCCTCCTTCGTGTGCATCTCCTCAGAAGCAGAGTTGGCTACTTTCTGGATGATTGGTGCAATGTTAGTGGGGCCATAGAGCTGGATCTTAGGCAGACAGTTCTGATAAGCTTCTACAACACCTTGAATGCCTAAAAAAAAAGAAAGAAAATGCTGCTTACACAACATGCCACTGTGGGTTCTGTGATACCTGGATAACCTCCAGGAGGGAATCACATGGAGGTCCTCCATAAATACTGAGATGGATGTTTGTAATGTTTGTAGTGAGTCGTTACAATTCATACAGCCGTCTTTCCTCTGAAGGTTCTCACTGGTCCTGAATGCTACGATCCCTGGCAGTTATGTAGGGAAACTCATTGTAGAGTGACACGTGACTGTAGAAAAATGGGCTGCCAGGCATCCTGTAGGCCATGGTGATGACTTGGTGGAAGGAGGAGTCATCAGTGCTTGTTTAAGTGTCAACAGCTAATCTATTGTCTCTACGTTGTCCAGTGGAATGTCAGCAGTGCGTCTATATTCAGTGCACTAACTTCTGGGTCACACCAGATGGATTTGTACATAGAGTAACATGCAGTCCTCAGTATTTGACCCCAGCTCCAGGGTTCAGCTGAGTCTGGAGCTTCAGCTAATCCATACGCTTGGTGAACTCGGATTGCTTCCTTTGATTACAGTATGTATCACAGCTGGATGTGGAAGTCACATTGTTAAGGCTATGAGTCTTAAGCCTCAATCCTGAGTTGCCACATCAGCATCACTGATTGTTTAAGCTCTCAGACAACCCAAAAACCTCAAGGAGGGAATCACACACACACACACACACACACACACTTACCAGCACACTCTGGGTTGTCCTCATCAAAGTTTACAGCAAAATCATGAGACACCTGTAAAGAAGAACACTTTTTCACTTTTTCAGAACCTGTACTTATACGATCAGGCCTTACAAATAATATAAGAGGAAAGAGAGAGAAATAAAACCGTCCAATGTAAACTAAACTTCTGTTCTGTTATTTATTTTCCTGCAGAGATGCAGCAGCTTTGTGAGGCGACGGACAGTGATATGCTGAAACTGAATGTAGAAAGACTGACTTACTTTGAAGTCTGGAGGGATCTGAGCTCCGAAGCCAAAGGCTGGGAACATTTTATCACTGAAATAAGAGAAGGTATGAATATCTTCTTCATCTCGCTATCTGAAATCTTTAAAGTCTGAGAAAGTGTGTAGATGTGGATGTATGACATCGGTAAAGATTAGATGAAATTGTTTCAGTGCCTGAATGATCTACTCAGTCAGGAGTGACATGATGTGAGGGAGAGGACGAGGTCCTGTACACTAATATGTACAGGAGAAAGTCACTCAGAATCAGATCTGTGGATCATTGCTTAAAAGAATGATTTACAATGCTTTTAAAAATTCAGCACAGAATTTGCATTATTTATTAGCGCTGGTATCATTTACAGTAATCTGATATTAAACTGCACTGAAGAAAATCATGTAGAATATATCTTGGATTTTTACAGCCTGAGTTACCTGTCATAGTCTTGGCAGATCTCACCCACAGCCACCAGGGCCTTGAGGTACTCGTTGGGCTGGTACGGGTGGATGTAATGAAGGGAACAGCTGTTACGCGGGTCACCGTTCGAAGCAGTAAAATCAATCGCCACCTTCGGACACATACAGCCTCCATCAGTGAAGATACACACACAGTGTGTGTGTGTGTGTGTGTGTATGTGTGTGTGTGTGTGTGTGTGTGTGTGTTCACTGCCAACAAATGTTTCTTTTATTTCCACATTGACCTGCTAAGATATCTTATCATGTTTGCAGGGCGATGTCTGAGGAGCTATTCCAGATTTTTTCAATCAGTCTGAATGTTTGGAGCTGTTTTATGTAAAAGAAGCTTTTGCTTTGCTTTGATCATTAATGCGTCCGTCTCAAATAAAGTCTATCACGTTTCCTGCTATGAGTGTTCAGTCTCTTACCGTAAACTGGATCTGACATCCTCCCATTATATAATCCAGAAACGAGTGCATCTTTATTATCTGAGGAAAAAGATGAGAGTTCTGTTCAGGAATGAACAAGTGTGGATTTGTACTGATTTCTCCGCTTCTCTCCTGACCACATTTACCCACTCTGTGTGATAGAGGATAACAAGAGAGACACACAAAGAGCTCCTTCACCTTACACTGAGTCAGCATCACCACACCAGAGTTTCTGTAATTCTTCTTCTTCACTTGATACTTGGGATTGATGCATTCCCACTGAATCTGTGGGTGAGAAACAACAGTCAGAAAACCAAACCAGCCTGAAACCAACACAAGAAATACTTCAGCTCAAGGAATTCCTAAAGCAGAAACACGACATATGATGTTTGTATGAGCTGGAAATTCATGGGCTGGAATGATTTCATTCTAAGAATCCCTAGAAGGTAACTTGTGTGAATTGATATGTACAGGAAAGGTTTTGTGATTTACATAAAAAACCGGCTGGCTGACAGTGACAGACGCATCACCTCATTAGAAAACAGTCAAGTGGTGCAACATAATCTATGGAATAATAATTCTAATAAATGTATTCAATGTTAAAGCATTTATTTTGGTCTATGTGTTAGAATAAAAAAAGAAGAACAGAAGGAAACATTGCAGTAAAGCAGAAGAAAGAGAGTGTAATAAAAATAATGCAGAAGATGCAACTTCAACTCTCAAGCATCATCAGTCAGCAATTAATGACTGTGTGTGTGTGTGTGTGTGTGTGTTAACCTGTTTTCCATCCATAGCTGTCTTCAAATCTTTAAAGGTAGTCTGGAATTCTCCAATAAAGTCATGCTTTCCATTTGAGTCCCAGTCCCACACTGTACACTAAAGAAAAAGAAAATGGAAGACAAAAGTCAGAGTTAAACAAAAGTCCATTTTTACGATCATGTATGAGGCATCGGATCAGGACATCATGTCATTTTAGTAGTTTCTTAACCACCAGTCACAGTATACAGTGCATAGTGTATAGAATGTAGTATATAGTGTGTGCAGTGTATAGTGTATAGGGAGTAGTGTGTACAGGGCGTAGTGTATAGTGTATAGGGTGTAGTGTATAGTGTGTGCAGTGTATAGTGTGTACAGAGTGTAGTGTATAGTGTATAGGGTGTAGTGTGTAATGTATAGTGTATAGGATGTAGTGTGTACAGGGTGTAATGTGTAGTATCTAGTGTGTACAGTGTATAGGGTGTAGTGTCTAGTTTATAGAGTCTAGTGTACAGGGTGTACTGTATAGTGTGTACTGTATAGTGTATAGGGTGTAGTGTGTAATGTATAGTGTGTACATTGGGTAGTGTATAGTGTGTACAGTGTATAAGGTTTAGTATGTAATGTATATTGTGTACCATGGGTAGTGTATAGGGTGGACAGGGTGTAGTGTGTAGTGTATATGGTGTAGTGTTTACACTGTATAGTGTATAAGTTGTAGTGTGTACAGTGTATAATGTATAGGGTGTAGTGTCTAGTTTATAGGGTCTAGTGTATAGGGTGTATTGTATAGTGTATAGTGTGTACTGTATAGTGTAAAGGCTCTAGTGTACAGGTGTAGTGTGTAGTGTATAGAATGTAGTGTGTACAGCGTGTAGTGTATAGGGTATAGTGTGTAGTGTGCACAGGGTGTAGTGTGTAGTGTATAGGGTATAGTGTATAGTGTGTAGTGTGCACAGGGTGTAGTGTGTAGTGTATAGGGTATAGTGTATAGGGTATAGTGCATAGGGTGTAGTGTGTACAGGGTGTAGTGTGTAGTGTATAGTGTACAGGGGTTAGTGTATAGGATGTAATGTGTAGTGTGTACAGAGTGGTGTATAGGGTGTAGTGTGTACAGGGTGTAGTGTATAGGGTGTACAGGGTGTAGTGTGTAGTGTATATAGTGTATAGGGTGTAGTGTATAGTGTATATAGTGTATAGGGTGTACTGTATAGTGTATATAGTGTATAGGGTGTACTGTGTAGTGTATAGGGTGTACTGTATAGTGTATATAGTGTATAGGGTGTACTGTATAGTGTATTGGGTGTACTGTATAGTGTATATAGGGTGTAGTGTATAGTGTATATAGTGTATAGGGTGTACTGTATAGTGTATAGGGTGTACTGTATAGTGTATAGGGTGTACTGTATAGTGTATATAGTGTATAGGTTGTACTATATAGTGTATATAGTGTATAGGGTGTACTGTATAGTGTATATAGTGTATAGGGTGTACTGTATAGTGTATATAGTGTAGTGTATAGTGTATAGGGTGTACTGTATAGTGTATATAGTGTAGTGTATAGTGTATAGGGTGTACTGTATAGTGTATATAGTGTATAGGGTGTACTGTATAGAGTATAGGGTGTATAGGGTGTAGTGTGTAGTGTATAGGGTGTACTGTATAGTGTATAGGGTGTACTGTATAGTGCATATAGTGTATAGGGTGTACTGTATAGTGTATAGTGTGTAGTGTATAGGATGTACTGTATAGTGTATAGGGTGTACTGTATAGTGTATATAGTGTATAGGGTGTACTGTATAGTGTATATAGTGTATAGGGTGTACTGTATAGTTTATATAGTGTATAGGGTGTACTGTATAGTGTATATAGTGTATAGGGTGTACTGTATAGTTTATATAGTGTATAGGGTGTACTGTATAGTGTATAGGGAGTACTGTATAGTTTATATAGTGTATAGTGTGTAGTGTATAGTGTATATAGTGTATAGGGTGTAGTGTATAGGGTGTAGTGTGTAATGTATAGTGTGCACAGTGGATAGTGTATAGGGTGTAGTGTGTAGTGTATAGGGTGTAGAGAGGTGGACAGAGAGAGAGAGAGAGAGAGAGAGAGAGAGAGAGAGAGAGAGAGAGAGAGAGAGAGAGAGAGAGAGAGAGAGAGAGAGAGAGAGAACAGCCTGCTTACATGCAGCAACAAATAAGTAACAGGTTTGTTGCGCTCATTTTCCCATTTCCCAAACCTCCCACTGCAGACAGACGCTAAATCACACCCCAACCTGCCACACTGTGCAATCAGGGGACTGTCAGAAGTGTTAGCTTGTATCGGCTTTGAAGGATGAGTCAGATATGAAATCATTTTAATGCATTAATATCCCAAGACCCACAGCACCAGAATGACACCACAGATAAGTGTTCAGACCAAATGTATAGATTAGATCACTGTCAGAATATGTGCAATGTATTCAAGGTCCAGGTCCACTTGTAATAAGAGTTAACAGGTTAGCATTCCTGCTACTGTACAAGTGCTAAACCTGACCATTCACAATGCACTGAGTGAAGCAGTGATCATCATGATGTACACATAAATAACCAGATGTGTGAATTAATCACTGACTATCCACTGTGTGTGTGTGTGTGTGTGTGTGTGTGCATGCACATACAGGAAAACCGTAGCACTGTGCAGTCTCACTGTTGAATCATTAATGCAGAGACATTAGTGGGGGGTAATCAAAATTTGAAAGCCATTTAAAATATTAATACAAAGATGCTGCGATTGACTTTTCAACTGAGTAAAAGCCATCAATCCATTATGTCTTTTTTAATGACTAATATACACACAAAATTCTTAGAAATGAAATACAAATAAAAAAATAACAGTGATTATCACAGGCCTCCTGGTTGGGAGATGAAAGTTGAGAGTGGTTTTGTTGTGGTTTTTGCATAAGTCGTCTCTTTAAACGTGCAGGCGCAACCTAGAGAACACATCCGTTTTGCTCAGCAGACTCCCGGCCATGTGTGTGTAGCAACATCGGGATTCAAACTCACAGTCTCCGGATGACAGACTTTACCATTCAGGAGCACTCAAACAGTGTTTTAAATTAACATGTGAACACAGAGATCTTGAAGTGAAATCAGTGTCAACACTGAGGTGCCCTCAGAGCGTTGTGTAAACAGCTCATGAATATTAAATTAAATTGCTCATCTTTATTCATGAATGGAAACCTTAAAATAACTGGCTGATCATGGTGCTGTTACTCAGGAGAATGCACTTAAATATTCGGGGTCAATCAGATCGCTGAATTCAACGAGTCACCAGGCACTCGATCAAGTCCTCAGCATACTCCTGAGCTCCCAAAGCACACACACATCCTGGAAGTGTCATGCATCATGATTTACACACCTTCAAACCTGACTCAGATTTCAGCATAATTACTACAATAATTTCAGCTAATTATGGTGACTCCCAATAGCTTCCTTTTAAATTTTTACTGTATTTACAGTTTTATCTATAGTGTACACATGTTCACAATAACATTAGCCTTCACTCTTCTGAGGACAGTGGAGAAGATCCTGAGACCATCTGCCATGTTCGCCATGAAGGGAATGGGAAGTGCTGGTCTGGGGAAAGTTGTTCAGGGTCACAGGAGTCTTAAACAAGGAAGTTGTTTGGATTGCACTGACTGGAGCTAATCAATAAATAAAAAAAAGCAATTAGCTGGAATTCTGTCTGTAATGGACTGGTCAGTGCAAACAGTAAATCTCAACTCTATTGAGCTGCTGTAGGATGTTGGAGCAGCTGTGCAGATTGGTACCAATCAAGATTCCAGTCTTTTAAATGCTAGTGTATATTTGCCAACTAATTATTTCCTCTGTGAGCCACAGTGTGCATTAAATGTGGTTTTGAATTTGTCTGCCTTCAGTATAGTGATCCTGGACTACAATCCTGTTTACATTTACAGCATTTGGCAGACTCCCTTATCCAATGCAATGTACAAAAGTACTTAAGTCTCACTCATTGAATACCTGAACTCTGGTTCACTAGGTTACAGACTTAAGATACCATGAGTTTAAAACTCTGTTCAAATGTAATTTTTTTTGTATATATAAATACTCACACAACAAACAGGAAAGAAAGTGCTAGTTGAAGTGTTTCCTGAATAAGTAGGTCTTCAACCATTGTTTGAAAATATCCAGTGACTCAGCTGTCTGGACCTCTAGGGGAAGTTCATTCCACCACCTCGGTGCAGAACAGAGAAGAGTTTTGTAGTATACTTACCTCTTACCCTGAGAGATGGTGGAACCAGTCGAGCAGTGCTGTAGATCGGAGGGTGTGGGGTGCAGTGTGAGGAGTGATGAGGGCTTTGGGGTAAGAGGGAGCTGGTCCATTTTTGGCTTTGTAGGCCAGCATCAGTGTTTTGAATCTGATGTGTGCAGTAGTGTTAATTTCGTCACCTATTTTTAATTTAGTCTTAGTCTTGTGCCAAATGTCCTTGTTAGTTTTAGTCATATTTAGTCATTCACATATCTTTTTTGTTAGTCTTAGTTTTAGTCGACTAAAACTCTCGTCATTTTAGTCTAGTTTTAGTCAAAAGAAAACTCAAGGTATCTTAGTCACGTTTTAGTCGATTATAAGTCTTTTAATTGTAGTCTAGTTTTAGTCAAAAAAATTGTAGCTTGACCACATCTGGAATCTATTGTAAGAATAAATACAACAAGGCCTCATTAAATGCAATAATATCAGGAACACAAGTGTTATAGTGGAAATAAATAACTTAATGAAAAGCCTAAGATCAAAACTGTAGGTGTGTGTATGTGTATATATATAAATTACCAACTTAATGCAAGTTATACATGGTATTGCACACACCATTATTGATGATATTTGGAGCAATATTACATGTAATTGTTAAACTTGATTCCCTTACATATACATTTGTTTTTAAGCCTCATTATTCATTTTGATTATGATGTGATTGTGACAGGGGGGTGGGAAGAGGTTTCAGGTTGGGGGTAAAGAGTTTTTTCTGTCACCACTTTTGAATAAGAAACAATATCGAGGCTATAAAACTTGTCAAAACTAGTATCAGTGAGAAGTTGAGTACACTCGAACTTGACTGCACATCACATTTTTTACTTTATTCATACTGCTTTTAATCATAATACAAAGACCGGTCATCGGGACATAAGCTGTCATGTACAATAAAAGAGCCTGCGCAGCAGCGGCGTGTGGACGAATTCTTTCTACGCACACACTATTTTATTTCTTGATAACAGACCGCTGCGAACTATAACACACCGTTGCCATGAAAAACAGAGCGTTGCCATGGACACACAGGATTCTAACCGTAGAGACGGAGCGCACCATTTTCTTTAGAGGAAACAATACAATCGTTTTTAAATCAATATTTTGAGTCAAATTATCGATTTATTTGGTAGGTAGCAATATAATAAGCAGGATTCACTTCGCGGACCTGTAACTTGCCGCGAACTCGTGCTGAATATTTTAAAGGCGTAACAGCTGATGTAAAAGCAGAGACAATTGTAGACGAAAATGAAGAGAGATTTTATCTTAGTTTTTATTTTATACAAAACGTTTTCGTCTCGTCTTTTTTCGTCAACAATAATGTATGTTAATTTAGTCTTAGTCAGCGTTTTTGGACAGTGGTGCAGTCTTGTCATCGTCTCGTCTTAGTCATGAAAAAAAGGTTGTTGACGAACATATTTCGTCTTGCCTCGTCTGACAAAATTAACACTAGTGTGCAGCTAGCGGAAGCCAGTGGAGGGATCGCAGCAGCGGGGTGGTGTGGAGAACTTAGGCAGGTTGAAAACAAGCCGTGCAGCTGCATTTTGGATCATTTGCAGAGGACGGATTGTATTCATAGGTAGACCTGCCAGCAGTGCATTGCAGTAATCCAGTCTAGAAATGACAAGAGACTGAACAAGTACCTGAGCAGCCTTGTTGGACAAAAATGGCCGAAACCTTCTAATGTAGAGAAGGAACCGACATGAGCAAGCAACATGAGAGGAAATGGACAGTGTCCATGGTTACCCCAAGGTTGTGAGCTGTGGCTGAAGGGGAGATCAGATCGTTGTGCAGGGACATTGCAATTGATGATCAGCAGTCAGTTCAGTTTTGCTAAGATTGAGCTTTAACTGATGAGCAGTCATCCATGATGAAATTTCTGCCAGACACGCTGAGATCCGATCAGAAGCTGTGGTATCTGAGGGTGTGAAAGAGAAGATACAGTGGGGTTCGAAAATTTGGGCACCCCAGGTAAAAATTTGTATTAATGTGCATAAAGAAGCCAAGAAAAGAGGAAAAAATCTCCAAAAGGCATCAAATTACAGATTAAACATTCTTATAATTTGTCAAAAAAAAGTTAGATTTTATTTCCATCATTTACACTTTCAAAATAATAGAAAACAAAAAAAATGGTGTCAGCAAAAGTTTGGGCACCCTGCAGAGTTTATACCTTGTACTGCCCCTTTGGCAAGTATCACAGCTTGTAAACACTTTTTGTAGCCAGTCAAGAGTCTTTCCATTCTTGTTTTAGGTATCTTCACCCGTTCTTCCTTACAAAAGTCTTCCAGTTGTTTGAGATTTCTGGGTTGTCTGTCACGCACTGCTCTTTTAAGGTCTATACACAGATTTTCAATTATGTTGAGGTCAGGAGATTGTGAAGGCCATGACAAAACCTTCAGTTTACGCCTCTTGATGTAATCCACCGTGGATTTTGAGGTGTGTTTAGGATCATTATCCATTTGTAGAAGCCATCCTCTTTTTAGCTTCAGCTTCTTCACAGATGGCATCAAGTTAGAGTCCAAAATTTGCTTGAATCGATTTTTCCTTCTACTCGTGATGTTCCCTGTGCCACTGGCTGCAATACAACCCCAAAGCATGATTGATCTACCCCATGCTTAACAGTTGGACAGAGGTTCTTTTCATTAAATTCTGTGCCCTTTCTTCTCCAAACGTACCTTTGCTCATTCCGGCCAAAAAGTTCGATTTTAACCTCATTGGTCCACAGAACTTGTTTCCAGCATCAGGCTTGTCTATATGTTCATTTGCAAACTTCAAATGCTGATTTTTGTGGTGAGGACGTAGAAGAGGTTTTCTTCTGATGACTCTTCCATGAAGACCATATTTGTACAAGTATCTCTTTATAGTGGAATGGTGTACCACAACTCCAGTGTCTGCCAGATCTTTCTGGAGGGATCGTGCAGTCAAACGTGGGTTTCTCACAATCCTGCGAGCTGTTCTGTCTGATATTTTTCTTGGTCTTCCGGATCTTGCTTTAACTCCCACTGATCCTATGACCACCATTTCTTAATTACATTCTGAACAGAGGATACTGGCATCTGAAAACGCTTTGCTATCTTCTTATAGCCTTCTCCTGCTTTGTGAGCGTCAACTATTTTCAGTTTCAGTTTTCTAGACAACTGCTTAGAAGAACCCATGGTGCTGATTGTTGGGGCAAGGTCAGATGAGTCTGGGCATTTAAAACCTTTGAGATTGACATCACCTGGTCTTACCAGATGATGACTGAGAACAATCCATGACACTGTCAGGTCTCAGCATATCAAAGGGGCGGTGCATGCTATAAACTCTTCAGGGTGCCCAAACTTTTGCAGAGGCCATTTTTTTTATTTTCTGTTATTTTGAAAGTGTAAATGATGGAAAAAAAATCTAACTTTTTTTCTGACAAATTATAAGAATGTTTAATCTGTAATTTGATGCCTTTTGGAGATTTTTCCATCTTTCCTTGGCTTCTTTATGCACATTAATACAATTTTTTACCTGGGGTGCCCAAACTTTCGAACCCCACTGTAAGTTGTGCATCATCAGCATAGCAGTGGTAAGAGAACCCATGTGAGGAAATAACTTCACCAAGAGAGTGAGTATACAGGTAGAAAAGAAGAGGACCAAGTACTGAGCCCTGTGGGACACCAGTGGAGAGTCTGCGTGGAGCAGATGTCACTCCCTTCCATGTTACCTGATATGAGCGTCCTTCCAGGTAGGAAGCAAACCATTCCCAAGCTGATCCGTAAATCCCAAGACTCCTGAGGGTGGACAAGAGAGTCTTGTGGTTGACCGTATCAAACACTGCTGAAAGGTCAAGGAGGATAAGGACGGATGACAGTTTGGCTGATGTAGCAGCATTTAGTTTCTCAGAGACATCCAAAAGGTCTGTCTCTGTAGAATGTGCTGCTTTAAAGCCAGACTGGTTGGGATTTTGTTTGTCCATGGATCCTTATTCTGTCTCCAAGCAAGAGGATCCAGTCTCTGGATCCAGCAAGAGCTCAAGAAATACAATAGCTCACTGGATGAATCTAAATTGTAATTTAAACCGCAACACTGAATCATTCCTATGACTTTGAACTAGAGTTCTGAAGTGTCAGGAAAAGATGGGAGTACATGTTGTCTCTCAATTGATTCATTCACCTGGATATCCACCCCTCTAATCTGCTCAGATATCACAGACCATGCAGTCCTCTAACCAACCTTGGTTCTCAGCTCCTTTGGACACCAAACCCAGGGAAGAATTTTCACCCGAGGAGAACAAACACTGCAGAAAGCTCAGCCTGTGTCTGCATTATGGTAACAAGTGCCATTTAAGAGAAGTATGTTTAGCACCCACCTGATGCCAACCTCAAACATGTGAACCTCAATTCTACTCCCACGACTGAAAACAAACAAATTACATTATCATGATGTACCACAAAAACATAAAATACATCAAGTCAGCCAAGAGACTCAACACCTGTCAAGCAAAAACGTAATTTGCTTTGTATACACTTTTACTATTCAGTCACATACCGGTTCAACGAAGGGTAAAGCCGACTTTCTATCAGAGTCTTTGAAAGTTCTCACTCTCGGCAGGCACCTAACCTATCCTTTCTAATGCCCCCTTTCCACCATAAAGAACCAGGTGCTGGTTCAGAGCTAGTGCTGATTCGAAGTGGGTTCCACTGGCGAGCCTTCTAAGAACCGGTTTGCCTTTCCATGGGCTAAAGAGCAATCACAGAGCCAAGTTTTACGTCACTGTATACAACGATATACAGCAACGTTAGCGCAGCAGCGGCAAACACAAACACAACATCAACAATGGCGGATGTTGCTTTACTGTTAATGCTCATGGCTTTGCAAACCTAAATTGGAATCCAAACGTGCGAATACTGGTTTGACGCAAGCGTCAGCGTCCTGGTTCAGAGCCGGTGCTTTGGGTGTCAAAAAAGAAAGAACTGATTTTAAATTAGGCTCTGGCTCTGAACCAGCACTCAAAAAGCCTTGGTGGAAAAGGGGCATAAGTGCTGTTCTCTAGCTCCACACATCATGGAGGACCCCACACCTATAGAATTACCAACAGAGAAATCCTACTTCCCACAGAGAACACGAAAACCCTTACTGACTTCCAAGCACCCAAGTATCTCAGGGGCCCTGAGATCATGGGCTCCTCCCTGATGTTTGAATTCCACTGAGAACATCCCAATCAGGCATTCAGAGGCTTCAAGCCTCTATTGTTTCCAATCATTATCCTAGTGAATTTAAATTGTACCTTTTTACATGTTCTTTGTAATAAAAACAATTATATTTTTAGTGATTTCTTTCATGATTTAAATTCCAAAGTGATATCACTGCTGAGATTCAGCCTCAGAATTTGTGCCTTGGAGTGAGATTTCTCAGAACAGCAAATGAGAGTCTGCAAACAGGTGAGATCAGTTAGTAGTCTGAGGGGAAAGGTGCTGAGGTGATGTCATGCGGTTGCAGGCTGAGGATCATGGGAGTTGTAGTCTTGAAGACATGAACATGATTACAAAATTATTATTTGAGAAAAGATGATAAATCTTCTGAATATAATTTATCGTTGTTTACAGAGCAGAGACAATAGAAGCTGTTTCAGCATCGGCTTCTTGTTGTTACGGTGTGTCATTTCCACTCAGCTAGCTGTCAGTTAACTGCCACAGTAAGGGATACTAGCTAATTAGCGGGCTGTGAGTGATGTCGGCTCACATCCTGTAGTGGAACTGAGCCGACTGCTTTTACGGGAATCTGCCACAGGCTTTCGGCTCTGATACGACCAGCAGACCCCGTAAGAATGCATGCCATATCAGCTGTGTCACTCTGAAACATATGACTGCAGAGGATATACAACATGCCACTTTAACCTTGTCTCTGATGCATCAAACTCCATCACTTATATAAAGGTGTGACATACAAATGTTGTCTAATCAAATACAGTGACAGAGTTAACACAAAGCCGAGCTCCACCGTAATATTAGCTCAAGCCCTGTGAGGAATCCAGGAAAGGTCAGTAAGGTTACCGATCCTAAGAACCTTAAAGTTCTGTCCTACCTTCAGCTCTCGCTCATGATCTCCACTGCAGAGAGTGTTCAGTGACACTTTGAACGACTTCCACACTGGATTTAGATTATTCATGATGGTCTGTAAAGACAAAGGCAAAGTTAATATTTATATTTAGTTGTGTAGTGTTAAGTTGTTGTGCATGTATTTGTTAAGTGTACCTCAGTTCTGTGCACTATTGATCCAGTACCGTCGTCATTCACCCTGAAGATTTCTAGAAATGGATCCGATTTGCTAAAAAAATCCTTTAGACAGAGATGTGTGAAGTGGAGAAACTAAACAACTGCATTGACGAGAACTGAGATAAAGATCATAAAAACACCAGTCTAATTGATTTCTTCTGATTTTCCACAATCACTCTGACAAATGAACTAATAAGCTGCTGATGTTTCATTCTTTGCTCATAAATAATGCATGAGAAGGATCTCAAGTCTTCATACCTTGTCATCGAGCTTTTTGGCACTAAAGGCAAGCTCCACATAATCATCATTCCCAGATAATTCCTCTGCCGTTATCTGTGATAGCAACAGAGTGCAAACACTTGTTGACATGGCAGTTATGTGTGTGTGTCTGTGTGTGTGTGTCTTTGTTTACTTACCGTTATAGAAGACTTGCCCGATGTGTTGCCCTGCTTCAGTAACGCTTTAGAGATTTTTCTCTGAGACACAATCTGTGCAGAGACACCAGATAAAAGACAATTCTTCAACAGCAAACAATTCAACAATTTCCATCTTATCTCAAGAGAAAAATCTATTAAAAATGTTTGTGAATTGCCCAGCAGGAAGCTCAGAGCCCTCCCTTATCCAATCACCCTGCTCACCAGCAGCTAAATGAAGAGGCTTAATACTCTTTATACTGAAAGCCAATAGTATCCTGACTAACATTATTAAAGTCTTGCTGAAATAAAAGTAGGTTTCCATCCTGCTGGTAGACTGAAACACCAGGGTTAGGGTTAGGGTTAGGGTTAGAAGAAAGGGTTAAAGGACAGCTCACCAAAGCTTATAGAGAGCATTGTCAGGTATTTCAACACAACTACATCTCATAAACCTTCCCTAAAGTGAGCACACACCTGTCCAAGTGTGCACTCCAGGGCTCCCAGGAAGTCTGCTTCCTTGAGGCCGTTGTGGTTGCTGCTGATGTCATGGAGCTCAAAGCGCAGTCGCTGCACCTCTTCAAAGTAGTAGTCTACTGTGAAGACCTTAGAAAACACAGGGCTGATACTACTGCGGATCACCTCGGTCCGGTCCACCTGAAACCCAGACAGCATGTCCAGTCAGACCACTGCTCATGGATGACTGTGGGGCAACCAGCATCCTCTCATAGTCAGGTAAGAATACAAATGTCAGGTTCACAGTTAAGAAGAATAACCAAAGACTTCCATTAAAAAATGTTTTATTCACAAGTCCAGGGTTTTGGTTTAATTTGCATTCAGTCTATAAGAACCTGAACAACCTGAACTGTCCCTCTGACTGATGTGCTCCTTCCTAATCCTGTCCATCCTCGTCACACCTAAAGAGAACCTCAACATCCTCATCTCTGCTACCTCCATCTCTGCCTCATGTCTTTTCCTCACTGCTACAGTCTCTAACCCATACAGCAGAGCTGCTCTCACTACTGTCTTCTACACCTTTCCTTTCATTCTTACTGACACTCTTCTGTCAAACACACAACACTACTGACACTCTTCTGTCACACACACACACAACACTCCTGACACTCTTCTGTCACACACACAAACACACACACACACACACACACACACACACACACAACACTCCTGACACTCTTCTGTCACACACACAACACTCCTGACACTCTTCTGTCACACACACAACACTCCTGACACTCTTCTGTCACACACACACACACAACACTCCTGACACTCTTCTGTCACACACACAACACTCCTGACACTCTTCTGTCAAACACACAACACTCCTGACACTCTTCTGTCACACACACACACAACACTCCTGACACTCTTCTGTCACACACACAACACTTCTGACACTCTTCTGTCACACACACAACACTCCTGACACTCTTCTGTCACACACACACAACACTCCTGACACTCTTCTTTCACACACACAACACTCCTGACACTCTTCTGTCACACACACTCACAACACTCCTGACACTCTTCTGTCATACACACAACACTCCTGACATTCTTCTGTCACACACACACACCACTCCTGACACTCTTCTGTCACACACACAACACTCCTGACACTCTTCTGTCACACACACACACACACAACACTCCTGACACTCTTCTGTCACACACACACAACACTCCTGACACTCTTTACCCATTCCAACCCCAAATCCTTAAGCTCCTGCACCTTCTTGACCTCAGCCCCCTGTAACCTCACTGTTCTACGTCCCTCCCTCTCGTTCATACACATGTATTCTGTCTTACTACCACTGACTTTCATTCCTCTTCTTTCAAACAAGTTCCCAAAAGAAGGGACTCCAATCCAATGGGAGCCGATCCTTGATGTAGCCCTACCTCCACCTTGAACTCCTCTGTCTGACCTACAGCACATCTCACAGCTGTCATACTCTTCTCATACACATCCTGAACTACTCTGAGGTACTTCTCTGTCACTCCTGACATACAGTACCATAGCTCCTCTCTCACCACCCTGTCATACACTTTCTCTACATCCACAAAGACGCACATCTCTGTACTTCTCGGATTAACATTCTCAGTATAATCTTTACTAATCCTGTTGTAGTCCTGTACTTCCTCGTTCCACCACCATGTTTCCTTATCTTCTTTTCTCCTTCCAGATGACACACCTAGCTCCCTCCTGCCTGTCTCCCTGATTACTTCTGCTGTAGTTTCCCAGTCATCTGGAAGCTCTTCCTGACCACCCAAAGTCTGTCTCAGCTTCTGTCTGAATCCCTCATGACATTCTTCCTTTTTCAACTTCCACCACTTGGTCTTCTTTTCTATCTTTCCTCTTCTCTTCTTCCTGAGCACCAGAGACATCTTACACATCACCACCAGATGCTGTCTACACTCTCTCCTACCAGCATGTTGCAGTCACTAATCTCTCTCAGATTTCCTCATCTATATAGAATGTAGTCTACCTGTGTACTCCTACCTCCACTCTTATATGTAACACTATGTTCATCTCTCTTCTGGAAATAAGTGTTAACTACATCCATTTCCATCTGCTTAGCAAAGTCCACCACCATCTGTCCTTGGGGGTTCCTTTTCTTAACACCAAACCTGTCCATCACCTCCTCATCAGTCTGCTCCAATCACTACTCTCTCCCATCTGGTAATACTCTCCATCACCTCATCTTTCCCTTCTCTTCTAACTCACAGCCTACTTGTGGATCATAACCACTGACCACGTTCAACATCACCACTTCAATTTCTAACTACAAACTGATGACCCTGTCTGACACTCTTTAAGCTCTAAAACATTCCTCACACACTCATCCTTCAGGATCACTCCTACCCCATTTCTCTTCCTATCCACACCAGAATAAAACAGCTCCTGTAAGCTGACCACCAGGATACAGATACAACTGCATTTAGACCTTCACAATACACTAAACTAAACTAAACAGACTTTTGCAGAACCAACAGTCTTTTACAACACATTCACATTGGCTGATTTTCTGGCCATCGATATTTCCTTGCAGCTTTTCACAGCAGGCTGCATAGATCATGCATTAATTTGACCTCTGCGTTTCCGCCTTTTCTAACTCCACAACACGTCCGACCTTTTTTCAAAATACCTTGATTATGTTGGTCTGGTATTATTTTTCATCCTGTGTAACACGATATCAGCTGATATGGTAGCGAGAGAGAGAATGAGTGTCTGTGTATGTGAGTGTGTGAGAGAGAGAGAGAGAGAGAGAGAGAGAGAGAGAGAATAAGTGTCTGTGTGTGTGTATGTGACAGAGAGAGAGAGAGAGACAGAGAGAGAGAATGTGTATGTGACAGAGAGAGAGAGAGACAGAGAGAGAGAGAGAGACAGACAGAGAGAGAGAGAGAGAGAGAGAGAGAATGTGTATGTCACAGAGAGAGAGACAGAGAGAGAGAGAGAGAGAGAGAGAGAGAGAGAGAGAGAATGTGTATGTGACAGAGAGAGAGAGAGAGAGAGAGAGAGAGAGAGAGAGAGAGAGAGAGAGCATATACTGGAGAGGTATTACTACTTAATTATAGCAAACAGATGGAGAGAGGGATGAAGAGGAGGGGGGAGGGAATAGATAGAGGAGAAAGATGGAGGAGATTAAAGAATCCTGGAAAAAGGAGACAGAGCTGATGGAGTTATGAATCCTACCTCAAACCACTGTCCATGGGACTGCATCTTTAACACCACACAGGGGTCGGGTTTTGACAGGGCATCTCTGTCTGAGATTCCTTTACAGGCCACACGCAGCTCCACTTTGGTCAGACATGGACTGTTGAAGAGGCCCAGTGTGGTGGCTGCTGACTCGTAGATGTTGCTCATGCTGACCTGAGCTCAAACTGAATGAAGGAGAACAAAACATGAGGAATGAAATGAGGAACAAGTGGGAAACAGAGTACAGAGTATTGTGTAGCCATGCACTTGACTTTATACAATATCACTAGTGAAGTGTGCTGGCGGCTGGAATATTATCACATACAGGCACAAGGCTAATGGTAATCCCATTAAATCTCAGATCATTTCAGGTGATCAGATAATCGCAGGAAATCACATTCAATCACAGGTAATCGGGTTATCACATGTAATCAGAAAATCACAGGTAATCACAGGTAGTCAGGTAATCTTAGGTTATCACATGTAATCACAGACAGCCGGGTAATCTCAGGTAATCACGTTATCACAGGTAATCTCAGGTAATCACAGGTACTCAAATGTAGTCAGGTAATCACATGTAATCATATGTAATCACATGTAATAAGACAATCTCAGGTAATCCCCAGGTAATCACATGAAATTACAGGTAATCACAGGTAATCACAGGTAATCACAGGTAATCACAGGTAATCAGGTAATCACATGTGATCACAGGTAATTGGTTGAAGACCTACTTATTCAGGAAACACTTCAACTAGCTTTCGCATTAAAAAAAAACAAAAAAAAAAACACCTTTGACACTTTTTCATTGTAACTCTGAACAAATGTTTTAAACTCATGGTATCTTAAGTATGTAACTTAGTGAGCCAGCATTAATGTATTCAATGCTAGAGATTTAAGCACTTATGTACGTCGCTCTGGATAAGGGTGTCTGCCAAATGCCAAATGTAAATGTAAACTAGATTTGTAAAGTTCGTCGTGACAAACTTTGATGTTGGCTTTGACGAGGCAAGTATTCGCAAAGGCCGGTGCTTTTTGGAGGCGAGTGGACATACTGTAAGGGTCAGTGTTACTTTTGGAGGCAAGTGGACAGAAAGATAGGGTGCCAAAACATTTGGAGGCAAGTGGAGACGAGCATGTGACGTCATCAGAAGGCAGTTCAAGGCAGTTTGAGGAAGTTCCCCTCATTATGCTGAGTGTTTTGATATATCACATGCCCATGTTGTGCAAAATTTTTTATTTTCACGTGACATCACGTGATGTCACGTAACGTCATCAGAATACATGTGAGGAAGTTCCCCTCATTGTCCTGAGTGTTTTGATATGTCACATGTCCAAAGTTTTTTGATTTTGCATATTTTGGGGGCAGGGCTGCGGCAAAACCGAAAGGCCAGTCGGTACACCAATTAAAAAGTTTGTTCAGAGTATCACCCTAAAGGAGCTGGCAGAGTTTGGTGTAGATAGTTCAAATGTGTGCCGAGTTATAAACCTCCAAAGTTTATAATGGGAGTCTATGGGAAAAAAGGCCATTTTGAGACCTGGTACCGAAAGTACCGGTACTCGGATCGCTTAGAAAAGTAATAGCAACAAACTTCAGACCAGCGTCTACAACATATCCGAATTTGGGGCTCGAAAGCCCTAGGCCACATTAAATTTTATATATTTTTGTCTAAGCTTAAATAGGAAAACAGAATGTTGGCTTCTACAAAGCCAACATAATGATAGTAAAAGTGTCACTGTATCACTGGGACTATGAACACACCTACTGTGATAGGGCAGAAGACACAGCGTATGGACACCGCCCCGAAAGAGGTCCACAACAATTAAAGAGTGAACATCATGTCAACTCAGTGCTAGGTTGTTGGTTGGCATGTCGTTAAACATGTGGTGTGAATGGGGTTATTGATTCTGCTGTGTATTTTTGTGTGTCAGAGGCGTTGCTATTACGACTGTTTATGTACAATGCTGTTCTACGTATGTGGTTGGAAGAGGTAAGAAGGAGCGTGTTGTATTGCATTGTACACCAGGCAGTATACTTCTCTGTCTAGGTAAAGAGGCGGGTGCCTCCTTTTGTATTTTAGTTAGCAAGGGAAGTATAGCATAGTTAGGATTTTAGTTTCATTTTCGTTTGTAGATAAAAAAAAAATAAAATAGATAAAGTAGATAAAATAAAGCAGTGTTGTCCAGGTAAGCTGGTTGTCCAGTCCTAACTGTTGTAGTAGTTCTAAACTCCTTTTGTATTTTATTATAATTAGATTGATGTCACCTTGTACAGCACAGTAAAGAAAAATTAACACAAGTATGGTGTTCACCTATGTTATTACTATTGTTGGTTATTAATGTAGGGAACCGATTAGCCTTTCCACAGCCAGCTTGGTAATCGCCAGTTGCTGACCCTGAGAACCCCCTAGACTTAAATTGGGGTCGTAACAGACACACAGTGATACAGTGATAGACACAGTGACACACAGTGATACAGTGATAGACACAGTGACACACACAGTGAAACAGTGATAGACACAGTGACACACACAGTGATAGACACAGTGATACACACAGTGAAACCGTGATAGACACAGTGACACACACAGTAATAGACACAGTGACACACACAGTGATACAGTGATAGACACAGTGACACACACAGTGATACAGTGATAGACACAGTGACACACACAGTGGTACAGTGATAGACACAGTGACACACACAGTGATACAGTGATAGACACAGTGACACACACAGTAAAACAGTGATAGACACAGTGACACACACAGTGATACAGTGATAGACACAGTAACACACACAGTGATACAGTGATAGACACAGTGACACACATGTCAGCATTTATGTTCCTCTTGCCAAAAAATGTTTTACGGTCCCTTTCAAAATTGTTTATGATTATTTTACATTCTTGGTATTGGCAATTCCTGTAGATGCAAAAGATATATTTAAGTTTAAAAATGGATGGTTTTGCCTCTATACTTAATTGGCCATATCAATGCTATAAAAATGGTTTTCCTTCCTTGATTTTTGTACCTGTTTCAAAATTTGCTCATCAATTTCACTAAATCTGTTTTAAAAATCTAGATTCTATTATCTACTCTTTATCTGGGGATTTAAGACTTATCGCATCTCTCGCAACCCAAAGACATGGGGGGGGGGGGGGGGGATTCTTGCATTGCCGGTTTTCAACACTATTATTTGGTGGCAAACGCAAGAGCTTTGATGTATTGGTGTTGTGACTCGTCCTGAGTCAGTGGGACTGTGGAGGATTCCTTTAGCTGGATCTGCATGGAGTCTCAGTCTATAAGCAGGAGTCCTCTCTACTTGCTAATCTGAAGTAAAAGAACATTACTAGTACTTCCCTTAAATAACATTACTAGTACAAAGCTCTTAAAGGATACTGAAGCAAATTAAGAAGTTTTCCTCTTTTGATCAGCTTCTTGGCGAGTTATATTTGCTTGGTGTTCTGTAGCATACAATCAGGTTTTCCTAACTAAGGGAGTGGAGGTCTACTGCTCCCCCATGTTTACAGAGATGGCTGTCTTACACCTTGGGAAAATATGGTTTAATGAAACAAATTATCTTAAAAAAAAAACAGTGGATTTCAAGATTTAGAATAGAAAAGGACAGATATTGCAAAATGCTGCCAACTTGGTCAGTCCACGCCTAGAAGACTTGGTGCTGTCATTAAAAACCATGGAGGCCATACAAAGTACTAGATATAGTATAGTTTTTGTTGTGGGGTGTACTTATTTTTGCATCACTAAAACTGAAAATTTTGTTCTCTAAGTTATATTATTGTGAAAATCACAGTGACACAAACAGTGACGCACACACAGAGTGATACACAGATATATACGAAGTTATACACACAGTGATACACAGTGACACACAGTTATACACAGTGACACAAACAGTCACACAGTGACACACACCATGACACACAGTGATACACAGTTATACACACAGTGATACACAGTGACACAAACAGTCACACAGCGACACACACCATGATACATAGTGGCACAAACAGAGTGACACACACACAGTGAAACAGTGATAGACACAGTGACACACACAGTGATACAGTGATAGACACAGTGACACACACAGTGATACATATAATGACTCACACACAGTGATACACACAGTGATGCATACATTAACACACAGTGACACACACACAGTGATACACACAGTGATGCATACAATAACACACAGTGACAGTGACAGAAACACATTGATAGAGTGTGTTACACACAGTTTGTAAATACACACAGTAATACACACACACACACACAGTAATACACACACAGTAATACACACTGTGACCCACACAGTGACACACACACAGTCACACAGTGACACACACACAGTGATACATATAATGACACAGTGACACAGTGATACATATAATGACACACACAGTGACACACAGTGATACACTCAGTAATACACACTGTGACACAGTGATACATGACACACAGTGACACAGAGTCACACAGTGACACACAGTAACACAGTGATACATATGACACACAGTGACACAGAGTCACACAGTGACATACAGTAACACAGTGATACATATGACACACAGTGACACAGAGTCACACAGTGACACACAGTAACACAGTGATACATATGACACACAGTGACACAGAGTCACACAGTGACATACAGTAACACAGTGATACATATGACACACAGTGACACAGTAACACAGTGATACATATTATGACACACAGTCATACACACAGCGATACACACAATGACACACAGTAACACACACAATGACACACACACAGTGATACACACAGTGATAAACACAGTGACACAGTGATACATATAATAACACACAGTGATACACAGAGTGATACACACTGTAACACAGTGATACATATAATGACACACAGTGATACACACAGTGATACACACAATGACACATAGAGTGATACACACCGTAACACGGTGATACATATAATGACACACAGTGATACACACAGTGATACACACAATGACACACAGAGTGATACACACCGTAACACAGTGATACATATAATGACACACAGTGATACACACACAGTGATACACACAATGACACACAGAGTGATACACACTGTAACACAGTGATACATATAATGACACACAGTGACACCCACACACAGTCACACAGTGACACACACACACCCACACAGTGATACACACAGTGACACACAGTGACACCCACACACCCACACACAGTCACACAGTGACACCCACACACCCACACACAGTGACACCCACACACCCACACAATGACACACAGTAACACACACAATGACACACACACAGTGATACATTTATATAATTTATATTATATTATACTTTATCTTAAGCAAATATTTCAGAGTAAATCCTCAAGCTCTAGAGTTTCCTTTAAATGTTCTTGTTATGGAGGTTGTGGCTCCTGCAGGAGGCTGTGATGTATACTGAGACTGCACTGCCTTCTTCTGAGGAACACAAGCTTTATTGTTTTCTCTGACTGGATAAAGGAAGTGATATTGCTGATGAAGGAAATCCAATCTACAGTACAGTACAATCATCAGAGCACTGCAAGCTTCCTCTGTCTCGCTTCTTTGTGCTGAGGAGGCAGTATGTAGACTAAGTGCAGTGAGTCCTGCTGGAACGTCCACAGCGTTCCCACACCTGACCTCAATACTGAACTACGGCAAACGCTCAATTATTCATGTCTTTCAAGAAAATGCAGGAAGGTTGGCGTTTTTTGATTATATCCAGATTGACTGTCATTATTGTTTGCCACTGGTGATCCTTTTTCATATATAAAGGAGAGCTCCTCATCTTCACACTACATTTCCTGCACCAGACACTCTCTTGTTCTCCCTCTTCTATTCACACTAACCTTAGGAGAAGGCTGGGGAGAATCTAACACTGGGAGAATCTCACAAATGATGCAGCAGGGATTTCACATCCAAGTTCTGAGCTTTGGTCCCTAATGGCGCAGGGGGTGTGGCTAAACGCCATGAGGGTGTGGCTGCAAAGAATCTGTGTAGTGCACAAAAAGGTGCTCTTTCTCTACACTGAACTTCACTGTATACTATCATGTTTTAGCAGGTTGTGAAAAAAAGGAAAAAGAATTTGTAATTTGTGTGTTGTGTCTCAGTGTGTGTATGTGTGTTGTGTGTGTTTGTGTTGTGCGTGTGTTGTTTGTGAGTGTGTGTTGTGTGTGTGTTTTGTGTGTCTGTTTGTTTTGTGTGCATTGTGTGTGTTGTGTGTTGTATCATGTTTTAGCAGGTTGTGAAAAAAAGGAAAAACAATTTGTTCTTAAACGAGAGTAGCCAAAACACACACCGCCTAAAAGCACCAGAATATTAGCATTAAATAGTTATAAATGTGAATATTAATAAGGTGTTTGTTCTCTAGAAACACTGAAAAATCATGTTTAGTTTCACAGAAAATTATTAATTCATTAATGCTGAGCTTATTAGCTAATTACATCATCTAATAAAAGTTTATTATAAATTAGTTATCACATTTATTGGGGTTGATAAGGTACCATGTAGTACCTAGCATTATGTACCAGGGTTACGGTTTAGCATATCCATGCATTATAACAGTAAAATCAAACAGAAGAGTTTGGTAGTCATGGTTACCATTCATGGTTACCATATTGAAAGTGATGAGAACAAAATTTTTAACGGCTCTCCATCTACACGCTGATGCCTTAAAACAACACTGAAAGAAAAGTAACAAACTTAAAAACACACAAGCAGATAAAATACTGTAGAATTCTTCACAGAGCCATCATATAAAGGGGTTATAAAAGTTTATGTAGATGAAGCAACTCACAAACAATCACGTTTGTTGTGAACAGATGAGACAAGAACCTAACATCTATCCCCTGCACGCTATAAGAATGCTATAAGAAACAACACCTGAGATCCAGTGTGAAACATCAACTCATATATATACCTCATTATCTCAGAAACACTTTCAGAGCAACATTGAGATGGTCATGAGACACAGAGGAGAAGTGTGGAGGAGACCCTGCAGTGCTCATGTCTCAACACTCAGATGGTCATGAGACACAGAGGAGAAGCGTGGAGGAGACCCTGCAGTGCTCATGTCTCAACACTCAGATGGTCATGAGACACAGAGGAGAAGCGTGGAGGAGACCCTGCAGTGCTCATGTCTCAACACTCAGATGGTCATGAGACACAGAGGAGAAGCGTGGAGGAGACCCTGCAGTGCTCATGTCTCAACACTGAGATGGTCATGAGACACAGAGGAGAAGCGTGGAGGAGACCCTGCAGTGCTCATGCCTCAACACTGAGATGGTCATGAGACACAGAGGAGAAGTGTGGAGGAGACCCTGCAGTGCTCATGTCTCAACACTCAGATGGTCATGAGACACAGAGGAGAAGCGTGGAGGAGACCCTGCAGTGCTCATGTCTCAACACTGAGATGGTCATGAGACACAGAGGAGAAGTGTGGAGGAGACCCTGCAGTGCTCATGTCTCAACACTGAGATGGTCATGAGACACAGAGGAGAAGTGTGGAGGAGACCCTGCAGTGCTCATATCTCAACACTGAGATGGTCATGAGACACAGAGGAGAAGCGTGGAGGAGACCCTGCAGTGCTCATATCTCAACACTGAGATGGTCATGAGACACAGAGGAGAGGTGAGGTGTGGAGGAGACCCTGCAGTGCTCATGTCTCAACACTCAGATGGTCATGAGACACAGAGGAGAAGCGTGGAGGAGACCCTGCAGTGCTCATGTCTCAACACTCAGATGGTCATGAGACACAGAGGAGAAGCGTGGAGGAGACCCTGCAGTGCTCATGTCTCAACACTCAGATGGTCATGAGACACAGAGGAGAAGCGTGGAGGAGACCCTGCAGTGCTCATGTCTCAACACTGAGATGGTCATGAGACACAGAGGAGAAGTGTGGAGGAGACCCTGCAGTGCTCATGTCTCAACACTGAGATGGTCATGAGACACAGAGGAGAAGTGTGGAGGAGACCCTGCAGTGCTCATATCTCAACACTGAGATGGTCATGAGACACAGAGGAGAAGCGTGGAGGAGACCCTGCAGTGCTCATATCTCAACACTGAGATGGTCATGAGACACAGAGGAGAGGTGAGGTGTGGAGGAGACCCTGCAGTGCTCATGTCTCAACACTGAGATGGTCATGAGACACAGAGGAGAGGTGAGGTGTGGAGGAGACCCTGCAGTGCTCATATCTCAACACTGAGATGGTCATGAGACACAGAGGAGAGGTGTGGAAGAGACCCTGCAGTGCTCATGTCTCAACACAGACAACAATATTTAAACCAGTGATCTGCGTAAAAATATGCGCATTAACTATTTACAAAAACTTTTGCGACGGTAAAATAAATAATTCCATTTGAGATTCATGTCATTACAAGAAGGTCTTCGGTCTATATAATAATCACAGTAATGAGAGTAACGTTATTACTGAACAAAAGTGCACACAATGTTTCTGCCTGATTTACACATCAATCACAATCATGTTTAAATAAGAGGTGCGAATGTAAAGGTAATACATCTTTCTTCTTATACAAGACATATGAAAGAGAAGAGAAGAGAAACTTACCGCACTGTCCGCGTGGATAAATCTAATAATCCCAAACGATGGAAGGAAAGTAACTGAGCGCTAAACTGGAGTGAGTGATGGGTGTGTGTTCATGTCCCGATAAAGTGCTCCATGAGAAGGAGCTGATCGGCGCGCACACACACACACACACACACACACACACACACACACACACACACACACACACACACACACACACACACACACACACACACACACACACACACACACACACACACACACACACACACACACACACACAGAGTTGGTAGACACAGACGGAGCAGTTTATGAGCGCAGTGAAACACTGACACCTAGCGGCAATTCAGTAGACTTACACTAAGTTGAGACTGGACTGTTATTTTTTTTATTTGCCGAACAATAGACTTTTTTTCATTTTAGGAAATAGTTACAACATCGTTTTCTCTCTCTCTCTCTCTCTCTCTCTCTCTCTCTCTCTCTCTCTCTCTCTCTCTCTCTCTCCCATCTCTCTCTCTCTCTCTCTCTCTCTCGTATACATTAAAAGTGTATACAATACACTTTTGCCATTTTAAATAATACCATAACTTTTGGCTTACTGTGTAGTCATTCATTCATTCATTCATTCATTCATCTTCTACCGCTTATCCAAACTACCTCGGGTCACGGGGAGCCTGTGCCTATCTCAGGCGTCATTGGGCATCAAGACAGGATACACCCTGGACGGAGTGCCAACCCATCACAGGGCACGTGCAGTCATATAATATATAATATAAAACTCTTCTTCTTTTAAAATCTCAAAAAGGGCTAAAAAAAAATCTTTAGGGCTAAAACCCCCTAAAGACAAAATCCTAGAACCGCCCCTGCTCTTATGCCTACCGAAAATCACTGAAATTTTACTTTTTAAAATTAGAGCTAAGGACTTAGTAAATTAGTCCTAACCACATAAAGTGTATCTGTGTAATCTGTGTAATCTGTTTAATCTGTGTAACCTGTTTAATCTGTCTAACCTGTGTAATCTGTGTATCTGTGTAACCTGTGTAATCTGTGTAACCTGTGTAATCTGTGTAACCTGTGCAATCTGTGTAACCTGTGTAATCTGTGTAACCTGTGTAATCTGTGTAACCTGTGTATCTGTGTAATCTGTGTAATCTGTGTAACCTGTGTAATCTGTGTAACCTGTGTATCTGTGTAATCTGTGTAATCTGTGTAACCTGTGTAATCTGTGTAACCTGTGCAATCTGTGTAACCTGTGTAATCTGTGTAACCTGTGCAATCTGTGTAACCTGTGTAATCTGTGTAACCTGTGTAATCTGTGTAACCTGTGTATCTGTGTAATCTGTGTAATCTGTGTAACCTGTGTAATCTGTGTAATCTGTTTAATCTGTTTAACCTGTGTATCTGTGTAATCTGTGTAACCTGTGTAATCTGTGTAATCTGTTTAGTCTGTGTAACCTGTGTATCTGTGTAATCTGTGTAACCTGTGTAATCTGTGTAACCTGTGTAACCTGTGTAATCTGTGTAATCTGTTTAATCTGTTTAATCTGTGTAACCTGTGTAATCTGTGTAACCTGTGTAATCTGTGTAACCTGTGTAATCTGTGTAACCGGTGTATCTGTGTAACCTGTGTATCTGTGTAATCTGTGTATCTGTGTAATCTGTGTAACCTGTGTAATCTGTTTAATCTGTGTAATCTGTGTAACCTGTGTAATCTGTGTAACCGGTGTATCTGTGTAACCTGTGTAATCTGTATATCTGTGTAACCTGTGCAATCTGTGTAATCTGTGTAACTTGTGTAATCTGTGTAACCTGTGCAATCTGTGTAACCTGTGTATCTGTGTAAACTGTGTAATCTGTGTAACCTGTGTAATATGTGTATCTGTGTAATCTGTGTAATCTGTTTAACCTGTGTATCTGTGTAATCTGTGTATCTGTGTAAACTGTGTAATCTGTGTATCTGTGTAACCTGTGTAATCTGTGTAATCTGTGTAACTTGTGCAATCTGTGTAACCTGTGTAATCTGTGTAACCTGTGTAATCTGTGTAATCTGTGTAATCTGTGTAACCTGTGTATCTGTGTAATCTGTGTAATCTGTGTATCTGTGTAACCTGTGTATCTGTGTAATCTGTGTAATCTGTGTAACCTGTGTATCTGTGTAATCTGTGTAATCTGTGTAACCTGTGTATCTGTGTAACCTGTGTAATCTATGTAATCTGTGTAACTTGTGCAATCTGTGTAACCTGTGTATCTGAGTAACCTGTGTAATCTGTGTAACCTGTGTATCTGTGTAATCTGTGTTATCTGTGTAATCTGTGTAACCTGTGCAATCTGTGTAACCTGTGTATCTGTGTAATCTGTGTAATCTGTGTTATCTGTGTAATCTGTGTAACCTGTGCAATCTGTGTAATCTGTGTTATCTGTGTAACCTGTGCAATCTGTGTATCTGTGTAATCTATTTATCTGTGTAATCTGTGTAACCTGTGTATCTGTGTAACCTGTGTATCTGTGTAACCTGTGTAATCTGTGTAACCTGTGTAATCTGTGTATCTGTGTAATCTGTGTAACCTGTGTAATCTGTGTATCTGTGTAACCTGTGTAACCTGTTTATCTGTGTAATCTGTTTATCTGTGTAACCTGTGTAACCTGTGTATCTGTGTAACCTGTGTAACCTGTTTATCTGTGTAACCTTTTTATCTGTGTAACCTGTGTAATCTGTGAAACCTGTGTAATCTGTGTAAACAGTGTGAGAGAAAAAACAAGAAGAAAGTGCAAGACAAACAAGACATAAAGACAGTGCAAACAAAAAATTACAAGACAATACACAATGTGTGTGTTGTGTGTCTGTTTGTTGTGTCTCTGTGTGTATTGTGTGTGTGTATTGTGTGTTGTTGTGTGTGTATTGTGTGTTGTTGTGTATGTGTTGTTGTGTGTGTGTGTGTTGTGTGTGTGTGTGTGCGTCTGTATGTGTGTATGTATTGTGTGTGTGCGCGTCTGTATGTGTGTGTGAGAGATGTTTTGGTTTCACAGCTCTGATAGTGATGTGATTGCGGCCCACTGCTCCACGCCCAGGAAGCCGCCCAACTCAGTTATTTCTTTAACACCCGTTTTTGTTACTAATCCCGCCTCTGACGCGGAGATTGGCTGTATTCTCAAGGCTTCCTGCGCCGTGATTGGCTGGAATTATTGTTCTTTAGTGGTCCAGCCATTCCTCACGGATCTGTCAGAATACAGGTAGGATAAACACACTCCGCTAGTCGTGCGGCTACATCCGGGCTCTTTGTGGCGGTGTCACAAGCTTGTGAAGATGGCGGCTGTAGGGAGGAATACACAGATACCTGCTAGCATACATGTAAATAACAGTACGGCAGACAGCCAGAACCAGGAGGAGGAGGACGGGCAGAATTTATGGTGAGTCTATCTGATGTTTTATCATCAACAAACTGTATGAGACATGAAGGCTGTGGAGACGTGCGGGAGACAGATAGCTAGCGGCTAACTAGCAGGAGAGAGAGAGACGGGGAGGGAGAGAGAGAGAGAGAGAGAGACGGGGAGAGTGAGAGAGAGGGAGAGAGAGAGAGACAGACAGAGAGAGGGAGGGAGACAGAGAGAGAGAGAGAGAGGGAGAGAGAGAGAGGGAGGGAGAGAGTCAGAGACAGAGAGAGACGGGGAGGGAGAGAGGGAGAGAGAGACAGAGAGAGAGGGAGAGGGAGGGAGAGAGACAGAGAGACAGACAGAGAGAGGGAGAGGGAGGGAGAGAGAGAGAGAGACAGACGAGAGAGACAGACAGGGAGTCAGGTTTATCAATGACCGCACTGAACCAAAAGCCCGGTTCGTTTCTCTACGCAGGTCTTCGATACTCAGTGAAGTGTCAACGCGGTCACGGTCCAAGCTTCCGTCCGGGAAGAATGTGTTGGTCCTGGGTGAGTGTCGGGTGTAACATCATCACACTGTGTCAGGTGTAACGTCATCACACTGTGTCAGGTGTAACATCACATCATCACACTGTGTCACATCATCACACTGTGTCAGGTGTAACATCATCACACTGTGTCAGGTGTAACGTCATCACACTGTGTCAGGTGTAACGTCACATCATCACACTGTGTCACATCATCACACTGTGTCAGGTGTAACATCATCACACTGTGTCAGGTGTAACATCATCACACTGTGTCAGGTGTAACATCATCACACTGTGTCAGGTGTAACATCATCACACTGTGTCAGGTGTAACGTCACATCATCACACTGTGTCAGGTGTAACGTCACATCATCACACTGTGTCAGGTGTAACGTCACATCATCACACTGTGTCAGGTGTAACATCACATCATCACACTGTGTCAGGTGTAACGTCACATCATCACACTGTGTCAGGTGTAACGTCACATCATCACACTGTGTCACATCATCACACTGTGTCAGGTGTAACATCACATCATCACACTGTGTCAGGTGTAACGTCACATCATCACACTGTGTCACATCATCACACTGTGTCAGGTGTAACATCATCACACTGTGTCAGGTGTAACATCACACTGTGTCAGGTGTAACATCATCACACTGTGTCAGGTGTAACATCATCACACTGTGTCAGGTGTAACATCACATCATCACACTGTGTCACATCATCACACTGTGTCAGGTGTAACATCACATCATCACACTGTGTCAGGTGTAACATCACATCATCACACTGTGTCACATCATCACACTGTGTCAGGTGTAACATCACATCATCACACTGTGTCACATCATCACACTGTGTCAGGTGTAACATCACATCATCACACTGTGTCAGGTGTAACATCACATCATCACACTGTGTCACATCATCACACTGTGTCAGGTGTAACATCATCACACTGTGTCAGGTGTAACATCATCACACTGTGTCAGGTGTAACATCATCACACTGTGTCAGGTGTAACGTCACATCATCACACTGTGTCAGGTGTAACGTCACATCATCACACTGTGTCAGGTGTAACGTCACATCATCACACTGTGTCAGGTGTAACATCACATCATCACACTGTGTCAGGTGTAACGTCACATCATCACACTGTGTCAGGTGTAACGTCACATCATCACACTGTGTCACATCATCACACTGTGTCAGGTGTAACATCACATCATCACACTGTGTCAGGTGTAACATCACATCATCACACTGTGTCAGGTGTAACATCACATCATCACACTGTGTCACATCATCACACTGTGTCAGGTGTAACATCATCACACTGTGTCAGGTGTAACATCATCACACTGTGTCAGGTGTAACATCACATCATCACACTGTGTCAGGTGTAACATCACATCATCACACTGTGTCAGGTGTAACATCACATCATCACACTGTGTCAGGTGTAACATCACATCATCACACTGTGTCAGGTGTAACATCACATCATCACACTGTGTCAGGTGTAACATCACATCATCACACTGTGTCAGGTGTAACATCACATCATCACACTGTGTCAGGTGTAACGTCACATCATCACACTGTGTCAGGTGTAACGTCACATCACACTGTGTCAGGTGTAACATCATCACACTGTGTCAGGTGTAACATCACATCATCACACTGTGTCAGGTGTAACATCACATCATCACACTGTGTCAGGTGTAACATCATCACACTGTGTCAGGTGTAACATCATCACACTGTGTCAGGTGTAACATCACATCATCACACTGTGTCAGATGTAACGTCACATCATCACACTGTGTCAGGTGTAACGTCACATCATCACACTGTGTCAGGTGTAACGTCACATCACACTGTGTCAGGTGTAACGTCACATCATCACACTGTCAGGTGTAACATCACATCATCACACTGTGTCAGGTGTAACGTCACATCACACTGTGTCAGATGTAACGTCACATCATCACACTGTGTCAGGTGTAACGTCACAGCATCACACTGTGTCAGGTGTAACATCACATCATCACACGATGTGATGTTACACCTGACACAGTGTGATGACACAGTGTGATGACACTTGACACAGTGTGATGCTGTGATGTTACACCTGACACAGTGTGATGATGTGACGTTACATCTGACACAGTGTGATGTGACAGATGTAACGTCACATCATCACACTGTGTCAGGTGTAACATCACAGCATCACACTGTGTCAGGTGTAACATCACAGCATCACACTGTGTCAAGTGTCATCACACTGTGTCAGGTGTAACGTCACAGCATCACACTGTGTCAGGTGTAACGTCACATCATCACACTGTGTCAGGTGTAACATCATCACACTGTGTCAGGTGTAACATCATCACACTGTGTCAGGTGTAACATCATCACACTGTGTCAGGTGTAACATCATCACACTGTGTCAGGTGTAACATCATCACACTGTGTCAGGTGTAACATCATCACACTGTGTCCGGTTGAACCTCAATCACACTGACATGTGTAACATCATCACACTGTGTCAAGTGTAACATCATCACACTGTGTCAGGTGATAACAGTCATCACACTGGTGTCAGTGTTGTAACATCATCACACTGTGTCCGGTGTAACATCACATCATCACACTGTGTCACATCATCACACTGTGTCAGGTGTAACATCACAGCATCACACTGTGTCAAGTGTAACATCATCACACTGTGTCAGGTGTAACATCACATCATCACACTGTGTCACATCATCACACTGTGTCAGGTGTAACATCACAGCATCACACTGTGTCAAGTGTAACATCATCACACTGTGTCAGGTGTAACGTCACATCATCACACTGTGTCAGGTGTAACGTCACATCATCACACTGTGTCAGGTGTAACATCACATCACACTGTGTCAGGTGTAACATCACATCATCACACTGTGTCAGGTGTAACATCACATCATCACACTGTGTCAGGTGTAACGTCACATCACACTGTGTCAGATGTAACGTCACATCATCACACTGTGTCAGGTGTAACATCACATCATCACACTGTGTCAGGTGTAACGTCACATCACACTGTGTCAGGTGTAACATCACAGCATCACACTGTGTCAGGTGTAACGTCACATCATCACACTGTGTCAGGTGTAACGTCACATCACACTGTGTCAGATGTAACGTCACATCATCACACTGTGTCAGGTGTAACATCACAGCATCACACTGTGTCACATCATCACACTGTGTCAAGTGTAACATCATCACACTGTGTCAGGTGTAACGTCACAGCATCACACTGTGTCAGGTGTAACGTCACAGCATCACACTGTGTCAGGTGTAACGTCACATCATCACACTGTGTCAGGTGTAACATCATCACACTGTGTCAGGTGTAACATCATCACACTGTGTCAGGTGTAACATCATCACACTGTGTCAGGTGTAACATCATCACACTGTGTCAGGTGTAACATCATCACACTGTGTCAGGTGTAACATCATCACACTGTGTCAGGTGTAACGTCATCACACTGTGTCAGGTGTAACATCACATCATCACACTGTGTCAGGTGTAACATCACATCATCACACTGTGTCACATCATCACACTGTGTCAGGTGTAACATCACATCATCACACTGTGTCACATCATCACACTGTGTCAGGTGTAACATCACATCATCACACTGTGTCAGGTGTAACATCACAGCATCACACTGTGTCAAGTGTAACATCATCACACTGTGTCAGGTGTAACATCACATCATCACACTGTGTCAGGTGTAACGTCACATCATCACACTGTGTCAGGTGTAACGTCACATCATCACACTGTGTCAGGTGTAACATCACATCATCACACTGTGTCACATCATCACACTGTGTCAGGTGTAACATCACAGCATCACACTGTGTCAAGTGTAACATCATCACACTGTGTCAGGTGTAACGTCACATCATCACACTGTGTCAGGTGTAACGTCACATCATCACACTGTGTCAGGTGTAACATCACATCATCACACTGTGTCAGGTGTAACATCACATCATCACACTGTGTCAGGTGTAACATCACATCATCACACTGTGTCAGGTGTAACGTCACATCACACTGTGTCACATGTAACGTCACATCATCACACTGTGTCAGGTGTAACATCACATCATCACACTGTGTCAGGTGTAACGTCACATCATCACACTGTGTCAGGTGTAACGTCACATCACACTGTGTCAGGTGTAACATCACAGCATCACACTGTGTCAGGTGTAACGTCACATCATCACACTGTGTCAGGTGTAACGTCACATCACACTGTGTCAAGTGTAACATCATCACACTGTGTCAGGTGTAACGTCACAGCATCACACTGTGTCAGGTGTAACGTCACATCATCACACTGTGTCAGGTGTAACGTCACATCACACTGTGTCAGATGTAACGTCACATCATCACACTGTGTCAGGTGTAACATCACAGCATCACACTGTGTCAGGTGTAACGTCACATCATCACACTGTGTCAGGTGTAACATCATCACACTGTGTCAGGTGTAACATCATCACACTGTGTCAGGTGTAACATCATCACACTGTGTCAGGTGTAACATCATCACACTGTGTCAGGTGTAACGTCATCACACTGTGTCAGGTGTAACATCACATCATCACACTGTGTCAGGTGTAACATCACATCATCACACTGTGTCACATCATCACACTGTGTCAGGTGTAACATCACATCATCACACTGTGTCAGGTGTAACATCACAGCATCACACTGTGTCAAGTGTAACATCATCACACTGTGTCAGGTGTAACGTCACATCATCACACTGTCAGGTGTAACGTCACATCATCACACTGTGTCAGGTGTAACGTCACATCATCACACTGTGTCAGGTGTAACGTCATCACACTGTGTCAGGTGTAACGTCACATCATCACACTGTGTCAGGTGTAACGTCACATCATCACACTGTGTCAGGTGTAACATCACAGCATCACACTGTGTCAAGTGTAACATCATCACACTGTGTCAGGTGTAACATCATCACACTGTGTCAGGTGTAACGTCACATCATCACACTGTGTCAGGTGTAACGTCACATCACACTGTGTCAGGTGTAACGTCACATCACACTGTGTCAGGTGTAACGTCACATCACACTGTGTCAGGTGTAACGTCACATCATCACACTGTGTCAAGTGTAACATCATCACACTGTGTCAGGTGTAACGTCACATCATCACACTGTGTCAGGTGTAACGTCACATCATCACACTGTGTCAGGTGTAACGTCACATCATCACACTGTGTCAGGTGTAACGTCACATCATCACACTGTGTCAGGTGTAACGTCACATCATCACACTGTGTCAGGTGTAACGTCACATCATCACACTGTGTCAGGTGTAACGTCACATCATCACACTGTGTCAGGTGTAACGTCACATCATCACACTGTGTCAGGTGTAACGTCACATCATCACACTGTGTCAGGTGTAACGTCACATCATCACACTGTGTCAGGTGTAACGTCACATCATCACACTGTGTCAGGTGTAACGTCACATCATCACACTGTGTCAGGTGTAACGTCACATCATCACACTGTGTCAGGTGTAACGTCACATCATCACACTGTGTCAGGTGTAACGTCACATCATCACACTGTGTCAGGTGTAACGTCACATCATCACACTGTGTCAGGTGTAACGTCACATCATCACACTGTGTCAGGTGTAACGTCACATCATCACACTGTGTCAGGTGTAACGTCACATCATCACACTGTGTCAGGTGTAACGTCACATCATCACACTGTGTCAGGTGTAACGTCACATCATCACACTGTGTCAGGTGTAACATCATCACACTGTGTCAGGTGTAACGTCACAGCATCACACTGTGTCAGGTGTAACGTCACAGCATCACACTGTGTCAGGTGTAACGTCACAGCATCACACTGTGTCAGGTGTAACGTCACAGCATCACACTGTGTCAGGTGTAACGTCACAGCATCACACTGTGTCAGGTGTAACGTCACAGCATCACACTATGTCAGGTGTAACGTCACATCACACTGTGTCAGGTGTAACGTCACATCATCACACTGTGTCAAGTGTAACATCATCACACTGTGTCAGGTGTAACGTCACATCACACTGTGTCAGGTGTAACGTCACATCATCACACTGTGTCAGGTGTAACGTCACATCATCACACTGTGTCAGGTGTAACGTCACAGCATCACACTGTGTCAGGTGTAACGTCACAGCATCACACTGTGTCAGGTGTAACGTCACAGCATCACACTGTGTCAGGTGTAACGTCACAGCATCACACTGTGTCAGGTGTAACGTCACAGCATCACACTGTGTCAGGTGTAACGTCACATCACACTGTGTCAGGTGTAACGTCACATCACACTGTGTCAGGTGTAACGTCACATCACACTGTGTCAAGTGTAACATCATCACACTGTGTCAGGTGTAACGTCACATCACACTGTGTCAGGTGTAACGTCACATCATCACACTGTGTCAGGTGTAACGTCACATCATCACACTGTGTCAGGTGTAACGTCACATCACACTGTGTCAGGGTGTAACGTCACACTGTGTCTAGTGTGACGTCGCGTCGCCGCATCACACTGTGTCGGTTGTGACGTCGCCGCATCACACTGTCGGGTGTGACGTCGCGTCGCCGCATCACACTTTGTCGGGTGTGGCGTCGCCGCATCACACTGTGTCAGGTGTAACGTCACATCACACTGTGTCAGGGTGTAACGTCACACTGTGTCGGGTGTGACGTCGCGTCGCCGCATCTCACTTTGTCGGGTGTGGCGTCGCCGCATCACACTGTGTCAGGTGTGACGTCGCCGCATCACACTGTGTCGGGTGTGACGTCGCCGCATCACACTGTGTCGGGTGAAACGTATATCTGTGTGTAAACCTATAATGTTTATCTCGATGCAGGTGATGTGGCCTCTGGAAAGACTACACTGGTGGCCAAACTGCAAGGTGTGGAGGAGTACATGAAAGGGCGTGGCTTGGAGTACCTGTACTTTAATGTTCATGATGAGGATGTTGATGGTGAGAATTTTAACACCTAAATGAAACTTTCCAGTTTTTAATGCTGTGAATATGAGCTTGGTTTTAGTGACATTCCTGTGTATCTTCTTGAGTCTGTCCTGTTCTACTGCCTCAGTATACAAAGTTCAGTCCTAGACCTGTTGTTCTAAATGACCAGGATGCAGATCAAGCAGGTAAATTAATTGAGCCAAGCAGCCAGAGTGTGTGAGTAATAAAGTTCTGGCTGTAGACACTATAATAGTAAATCTAGTGATGCTCCGATTGCAATGTATGTCGTGATGAAATCCCTCGAGGTGGAAGCAAGCAACGGCATTTTTACATTTACTTTTACGGCATTTAGCAGACACCCTTATCCAGAGTGACTTACAACTGAGCAACTGAGGGTTAAGGGCCTTGCTCAGGGGCCCAGCAGTGGCAGCTTGGTGGACCTGGGGTTCGATCCCATGACCTTCCGATCAGTAGCCCAACACCTTATCCACTGAGCTACCACATCCCCCGCTAACATTAATACCACTAACATGATTAGGCATCTTAGAACACGCCATACAACTGAATATGCCGAGTATGAGAAACTAAACCAGCCGAAGCCAACAACATCCCCATCCCTCAACCAGCTGACTGCGAGTGATGCATTTAAACTAGTAGTGATGTGAGTGTGAGTGTGAGTGATGCCTTTTATGATTGAGACCTGAAGGATTTTGTACTCTGTGTTAGTAGGCCGAGGCCCAGCATGTTTTGGTTTGAAACATTTTGTGGCCAATTGTTTAATTTTAATATATTAAACATTTTATTTACATTTTATTTACATTTTACAAGTAGCCTGGGCCTGTGTAACCTCATACCATCCCAAGTTCATCTGGTTGGTAACTATCTGCTTGGCCTCCTTGTTTCTCTGCCTTGTTATTTAGAAAGGATGGCATTGGCTTACAGTAGCTTTCATTACTTTATTTTTTGGATCTGATGTAGTTGGTTCCTCATTAACTACATCAGACGTTCATAATAATAACAGAAAAAAAACACTTGCCATACTTTTGTGTTGGTCTGCCTGACCCCTCTTTGTTTGGAATAATTTTAAGTTACTCTGCCTTATTTGGGAAAGATGGCCTACAGTAGCCTTAAGTTCTCATTTTCTAAAATAAACACTTGGTGGTTCTTCAAGATCTTGACTGTAGCCTATTTCTACTTTTTTTTCTCAATACAGTTAATTTAGAGTTAATTTCATTTCTAAAAATGGTGCAAACTCTGCTAGATTATAGATAAAAGATTCCCATTCCCCTGCCACTCTGTGATCGGCAATCGGCAGATCATGATCTTGGTAATCGGTGATCGGCCCCAAAAATGTTGATCGGAGCATCTCTAAGTAAATCCATAGCAGAGATGACATGTCATGCAGTGGGTTTCTGGGTCTAAAGCTCCACAGTCATTACAACACTGAGCTGTTCAGAATACTGTGATGGTGATATGATAAAATACGATCACAACACCTCATAAAGATGTACATGCTTTTATTTATAGCTGAAGTAGAAGGATTGTTCTCCTAAAGCTTGGGTTATAGTCACAAATGGACATTATTGTAGACTTGAGATTCATAAAGAATTGTGAATCTCAACAACTGTAGCATTGTTAACACTGACCTTTGAGCGTTGAGCTTGGGCCAGAGGAGGTCTTCTAATGAAGAATTCTACAAGAAGCAGGCATCATGTTAATGATATTATTGATGTTTGTTCTTTGTATTGCAGACATTGCACGGTGTAACGCGTGGGTGCTGGATGGGGATCTGTATCATAAAGGCCTACAGAAGTTTGCAATATGTGTGGAGAACCTGGCTGACTCACTGGCCGTGTTGGTGGTGGATCTGTCCCGACCCTGGCTGGCCCTCGACTCCCTGCACAAGTGGACCAGCGTGCTGAGGGATTACCTGGACAAACTGCGAGTTCCTCCTGAGACCATGAGAGAGCTGGAGCACAGATGTAAGTGTGTGATGAGCTTGTATGCATTTATATGGTCACTTTATTATTATGGTCAGCATGAGGAAACCATTGAAGGACCAGCATGGCCCATCGTTCCCTTTGGTAGAGGTTCATCCTGGTTGCAGTACTTGTTTAAGGACAGTGAGGGAGGACTGTATTGTACATGCAGCAGTCTGTTCTGATTAATCTGTAAATCAGTCTGACCTTCTTTTACTTAACCCACGGCTGTGTGTGGGTCTGCAGTGGTGAAGCAGTTCCAGGAGTATGTGGAGCCAGGGAGCAATGTGGAAGGAGTGTCTCAGAGAAGGAATGCAGAACCGGAGGAGGAGAGTGTTGTGCTTCCTTTGGGTGACAACACACTCACACACAACCTGGGCATTCCGCTCGTGGTGGTGTGTACCAAGGTAGAGAAGTGATGTCTGTACCAGTAACACAGAGCTACCAGTACGGCAGCTACATTCAGTCGAGCTGAGGGTAAAAGCTTCTCTCTCTGTCTCTCTCTCTCTCTCTCTCTCTCTCTCTCTCTCTCTGTGTGTCTCTCTCTCTCTCTCTCTCTGTGCGTGTGTCTCTCGCTCTCTCTCTCTCTCTCTCTCTCTCTCTCTCGCTCGCTCTCTCTCTCTTTCTCTCTCTCTCTCGCTCGCTCGCTCGCTCGCTCGCTCTCTCTCTCTCTCTCTCTCTCTCTCTCTCTCTCGCTCTCTCTCTCTCTTTCTCTCTCTCTCTCTCTCTCGCTCGCTCGCTCTCTCTCTCTTTCTCGCTCTCTCTCTGTCTCTCTCTCTCTCTCTCTCTCTCTCTCTCTCTGTGTGTCTCTCTCTCTCTCTCTCTGTGCGTGTGTCTCTCGCTCTCTTTTTCTCTCTCTTTCTCTCTCTCTCTCTCTGTGTGTGCCTCTCGCTCTCTTTCTCTTTTTGTGTCTCTCTCTCTCTGTGTGTGTGTCTCTCTCTCCCTCTCCCCCCCCCCCTCTCTCTCTCTGTGTCTCTCTCTCTCTCTCTCTCTCTCTCTCTTTCTCTAAAACAGTGTGATGCTATCAGCACTTTGGAGAAGGAACATGATTATAGAGATGAGCATTTAGACTTCATCCAGTCCCACATTCGACGCTTTTGCCTGCAGTGTATCCTTCTCTCTCTCTCTCGCACACACCCACACACACACACACACACACATTATATAAACCCTGCAGGTATTTGCTGGACGTTACAGCAGGTTTACTCCCGGTGTATTCTGCCCCTTGACTCGTGTCCCACAGACGGAGCAGCGCTGCTCTACACATCTATGAAGGAGAATAAAAATATAGACTTGATATATAAATACCTCATCCACAGGTTATATGGCTTTCCATTTCATTTCCCAGCGCACGTGGTCGAGAAGGACTCAGTGTTTATGTAAGTGCTGCATGCTGATGTTTTTACACGTTACATTACCTGTAGACCAGAACAATGCAGCTGTGTGTTGTGTCTCAGTCCATCAGGGTGGGACAATGAGAAAAAGATCGCCATCCTACATGAAAACCTCCAGACCATAAAAGCAGATGATAACTTTGAAGATGTAATAGTGAAGCCTCCGGTTCGAAAGGTAAGTCACTGCCCCGTGGGTGTAGTGGTTATCTTCAGGGGCTGTGACCATGTCGTTTCACTCCATATGATCACAACAACACGTCAACACGAGGCATGATGATGAGGTGGATTTCTGTTTGTTTACACTGCTGATATTGTAATAAATCTTTTGTTTGTTCTGTCCTTACAGTTTGTACATGAGAAAGAAATTCAAGCAGAAGATGACCAAGTGTTCCTGGTGAAGCTGCAGGTAATGTATTAATGTATTAGGTGTTTTAATGGATATTATTTATAAACCCTGTGTCACAGTTCTCCATACGTGTGGCCTGAGTGAAAGAGAAGGAAGCGGTACACAGACACTCCACTCATGCTCTTAACCACACCTGAAATGTATTGGTAAAAATGTGTACGCCTACAAAACACTACATTGTGTGTAGACCACTGACGTGAGAACACACAGCCCAGCGTGATTGAGGACAGTTACACATTAATATGGTGTGTCTATGAATGGAACGAGAGACTAACAGAGGAATGATGATGCATCAGTGCTGAGC
>NC_083480.1:1148052-1173052 GCF_030014155.1 Tachysurus vachellii
ACACCGGAGAGAGTAGTGATGATGATGATGATGATGATGATGAAGATGATAAACACTGGAGAGAGTATTGATGATGATGATGATTATGATGATGATGATGATGATGATGATGATGATGAAGATAAACACTGGAAAGAGTAGTGATGATGATGATGATGATGATGATGATGATGATAGTGATGAAGATGATAAACACTGGAGAGAGTAGTGATGATGATGATGATGATGATGATGATGATGATGATGATGATGATGAAGATGATAAACACTGGAGAGAGTAGTGATGATGATGATGATGATGATGATGATGATGATGATGATGATGATGATGATGAAGATACACACTGGAAAGAGTAGTGATGATGATGATGATGATGATGATAGTGATGAAGATGATAAACACTGGAGAGAGTAGTGATGATGATGATGATGATGATGATGATGATGATGATGATGATGATGATGAAGATGATAAACATTGGAGAGAGTAGTGATGATGATAATGATGATGATGATGATGATGATGATGATGATGATGATGATGATGATGATGATAAACACTGGAGAATGTGGTCATGATGAAGATGGTAGAGTACCATGAAGATCTTGTAGTTCCTCTCTAAATGCTCCTGTTCTCTTCCAGAACAGAGGAGCTGGTTATGAACTGATGGGATCCTGAGGCACTGATGAAGAGTATGTGTAGGAGGTCACATCAAAGATCCTGTACTACAAATAAACCACTTAAGGTGTAAGGTTGAAGTTCTCGGGTCTCTATAAACTTAGGAAGCTCTTGTGTTGCATTTCACAGCTCCTGAGGTTCCAGAAGACCTGTTTCTGTTCCTTATGTGACTCTAAAGCCTTCATTACACATTATTACATATCCAGTCTTTAACTGACTCCTGGCTATTATTATTATTATAATTATTATAATTATTATTGTTTTTTATTATTATTATTTTTAATATTATTATTATTATTATTATTATTATTATTATTATTGTTGTTTTTTTAATACTTTTTTATTATTATTTTTAATATTATTATTATTATTATTATTATTATTATTATTATTATTATTAGTAGTATTATATTTACTATTATTATTATAATTTATTAATTATTACTATTATTATTGTTATTATTATAATATTTATTATTATTGTTTTTTTATACTTTTTTATTTTTAATATTATTATTATTTTTAATATTATTATTATTTTTAATATTATTATCATTATTATTATATATATTTTTTAATTATTATTATTATTAGCCCCCCTAATGACGTAACACATCGATATCTGGTCTTGATTAATTAACTGACTCGTACAGAGAGACAGGTACTGTTTAGTCTCTTAATCTCTTCCTGTTGTAGCTCAGAAAACAGTGCAGAGTTGCAGCCCTGCTGTGACTCAGCCAGAAAGACACAGAATAAACTGGTTTACTGGATAAAAATGTTGTTGCACATCAGTGGTTATGGCTGAACTTCCTCCTGGAGAATGCCCAGTGTCTCCTGCTGGCCTGGCCATCATCCAAACATCTATAAATATAAAGGCTGTGTTCAAATTACAGCTGTAGGACTCTTTCTATAACACCAGAGGCTCTAATATTCCTCAGTGCAGCAAAAACTAAACAAATCCCAACATTCATGTCTAAGATTAGAATCATCAACCATTTACTCTCTCTCGTGTGTGTGTGTGTGTGTGTGTGTGAGAGAGAGAGAGAGAGGTAATACTAGCTAGTGTCTCAGTGCTGTTAAGTATTTATGCTTTATAATAACAAAACAACAAAATGAAGTCATCTAGTAAATGAGTCTTTTACTTTTACGTACATCGTTAAAAATGCAGCAAGTTTCATGAAATGTCTGAGAGACTTTTTTCCAGTAGAAAGAGCAGCTTTAAACTACCGGTCATAAGAGCAGATTGATAATGTGCACATTATTATAATTATAATGTTAGCATTACTGCTTTAGAAAGCAATTTTACAGTCATATATAATCCGTATCATTCTTCTTATATAAAACAAATCTAAACAAAATAGAGACAGATATTTACACAGGATACTGGAACAGAACTATTTACAAAGCCAGCATTTGTCAATGTGCATAATACATACAGAATATATATCGTTTATTATTTAACCTAGAACACACACACACACACAGGCACACAGACACACACACACAACAAATCACAAAGCAGCCATTTGTAAGAGCTGCATTTTAAACTGCTGTGCATGATGTGAGAGGTCCCTGACTCGGTCCACCATCTCCTGCACTACCGGAGTGTTGGGGTAATGCAGGGCCGCCATTTTGGTTGAACCCACCACTGTTTTGAGCAGCTCGCATAGTACGTTGCTAGAGTCCATCACCCGATTGGCCACATCAGACATAGTGACCTGCCGTGACAAAGTATCTCCAATAAATACAAGCTTATGAGCGCTGAGGATGACGAATTTAGCGTGAGCCACGAAGATCCGTGGAGGCTGGCCAGCTGCCACGCTGCTAAAGAACGCGTCCACGGCATTCAGGAGAGTCACAAAGTGCTGCTCACACTGCTCGCCGTAGAAAGCCAGCAGCTGCTGGTCACGCACACACAAATGAGCTCCACTCCCAGCGGAGGACGTGGAGGAGGAGTCTGATGGAGAGAAAAAGCCTGTGGAGTGCTGATGTGAGATAAACTGTGTGATGTCATTATCGACAGGTTTAATGGCCTCCTGCTCCAGCTGCTTAAACTGATTCAGCTATGAGAGAGAAGAAAAAGGAGAAATAAAGAGTGATGTACAGAAAAAACAAAAATAAAAAGCAAGCCAAAGTATTTATTTATTTACAAAAGCTATACAATGGTACTCCTGTTTTCCTTCAAATGATTATGTAGTACTTCTTAACTTCTTAACTTTTCTACATTTCACTACATATATGTGACAGGAAACTGATCTGAGATCCAAGTGATGATGATTCAGTCTCAGATCAGTTGAATCCAATTTTAGGTTCATGTACCTGCTCCTGTCCCAGTTTGACCTTGCTCTGGTTCATAATGTTCTCCTTTTCTAAAAGCTCCTTCTGATGACGCTCAAATTCCTCTTTACCCTTTGGGGAAAAAAAGGTGTCATGGTTAATTTCCAACCTGCATGACAGTGCATTGGAGTAGAGAGGTTTAAAAAAGCAAGATCTTATAAAAGGTTTTGTGAGTAAACATTTTTCTCATTTTCTAAAAGAGCTAAACACCATGTAGCAGCTTAGATTCTAAATTATATTACATTTATTTATACGTACAACATTCTAATCTAGAAGAACATCACCCATGTATGTTTACTCTAGAGTTTAATCAGTAGCCTCAAGTAATGTCAGGACGTGTGGAAGTAACGTCAGGACGTGTGGAAGTAAAGTCAGGACGTGTGGAAGTAACGTCAGGACGTGTGGAAGTAACATCAGGACGTGTGGAAGTAACGTCAGAATGTGTGGAAGTAACGTCAAGACGTGTGGAAGTAACGTCAGAATGTGTGGAAGTAACGTCAGGGCGTGTGGAAGTAAAGTCAGGACATGTAGAAGTAACGTTAGGACGTGTGGAACTAACGTTAGGACGTGTGGAATTAACGTCAAGACGTGGAAGTAAAGTCAGAATATGTGGAAGTAACATCAGGACGTATCGAAGTAACGTTAGGACGTGTGGAAGTAACGTTAGGACGTGTGGAAGTAACATCAGGACGTGTGGAAGTAACATCAGGACGTGTGGGAGTAACATCAGGACGTGTGGAAGTAACGTTAGGACGTGTGGAAGTAAAGTCAGGACGTGTGGAAGTAACGTTAGGACGTGTGGAAGTAACGTCAGGACATGTGGAAGTAAAGTCAGGACGTGTGGAAGTAACGTTAGGACGTGTGGAAGTAACGTTAGGACGTGTGGAATTAACGTCAAGACATGGAAGTAAAGTCAGAATGTGTGGAAGTAACGTCAGAATGTGTGGAAGTAAAGTCAGGACATGTGGAAGTAACGTTAGGACGTGTGGAACCAGTACTTGTGGAAGTGATGTTCTTTCTGATCACTGCCTTACAAAGAAGTGATAAAATATTCACAGTGTGATTCAGTAGCAGTCAGAGTACCTTAGTCCTGACATTGAAGTATTGAGCCATATAATGCCTGTTAAACAGGTTTGCCTTGATTATGTTATATTTTCATGCATTAGATTTGTTGCTTGCTCTTGCTGGTAGAGTTCTGCAAAGCTTTCTATAAGTAAATCTGGTTAAATTTACAGCTGTTAAATTTTACCTGCAAATGGACGTAATCGTAGTCCTCCATCCAGCTTTTCACACACTTTTCACTGTCCTCAACCACAGGAAATGGTTTTGTATGGCCACTGTAGCTTTCCTCTTCTATTTGGTTGCAAGTAAAAGGGTGAACAACACCCTCTATAGGTGCCCTGCGGAATAGCATCTCAGCATTGCCCCCTATCATGGACACCAACTGCTTGGCGTCATCAGGAAGAGTGTGTGCCACCATAACAAAGCGGTCCAGTTCATCACTTTTACTCTGCTGCTTACTGGTCATTAATACCCAGCTACTGTTTTCCAGGCTTTTCTGCAGGATCTGCTGCGAGTCCTCCAGCCTTTGCAGCTGCTTTCTCAGTTTAGAGTGAAGTGCTGGATCCGATAGTGTTGTCGCATTGGCTGCGGTGCCTTTACCAAAAGCAAGGAATTCAGCAAGAGTGCTACGAACACGCTCCATAGTGGACCGCACTTCATTAGCATACTGTCCCATTAAGCCATGACTTCTCCAGCTGGGTGAGGAGGTCAGGCTGTGCAGAGAGGAGAGCGAGGACTCCAGGCCCTGCTGCAGGCAGTTGAGCTTCTGTAAGGCAGAATCTAGGTCAAGCATGAGACGACCGTCTGCTGGCGTGCCAGCTGAAGATGAAGATGTGGACATGCTACTTCCTGTGCTGGAAAGTGATAAGCGGTTCATGCCGTCAGTCACATCAGCCAGCAAACGAGAATCAGGGGGTGGGACATCGTAGATCCCCTTGCTGCGATCACGTTCCCTGCACTGTGTTTGCAGCTGAATCCCACGTGGGACGTCGTATAAATCTTGGGATGCTCCAGAATTAAACTGGCTAGGAGGAGTGTCATAGTTAGCACTGCTGCAGTTAGCTGGAGGAAAGTCGTAGTTTGAGTGGGTGGATTTGGACATGGACATAGGTGGGACATCGTAAACACCCTCTGGCTTCTTTTTGTGAGGCTGGGGAAAGTCATAATTGCTCTCATCTTGATTGGAGTTACTTTTACAAGGTGGTATGGAATAAACCTGCAGGGATTAGAACAACATTTCCACCATTAATGTAGAAAAAACAATCAGAGAAAAGGCATAGACAAAATATCTCCTAAGCATCTAAAAATATTTGCTGATGGCTGACGAGTATATACTACATCCATGTCTTTTTTTTTCTCTTACAAAATGGATGTGAAGATTGTTTGGTTGTTCAAATCATTGTGTAAATGGGAAGAGGGTGTGAGGAGAATGTGTGAGCTGACAGGTGAATAGTGTACAAATCTGCATGATAAATACAGGAGTGTTTTTCAGTGAATCCCTGAGGGAAGACAATGAAAAAAAAACTGTATCAACACAGATCTGATGTTTTTGTGTTTTCCGATTTATGTTTGAGTTGATGAGCAAAGTGCTGAAAAGTGCTCTGGCTAAACTCTGAGGAGGTCGTGGTCCTTCTGGTGCTGGAACAGCTTGGTGCTCATCTGCCTGAAGGTAATGTACAGTAGAGTGGATCCAGTGCCTCTGGCAGGAGGATAGCACTTTCCTCTCCTGTTCCTTTCTCTGCATATCTAGATGACTTATAGTAGATAAGTTATGGTACTGACTGCCAGTGACACATCTGAGGGCGGTCCTGAGATAAGTGGGACACACGGCAAACACAAAGAAGTGTGCAATTGAATGGGGGGGAAGTATGGTATCTGGCCTTCAACTTGGGTCATGGGCAGGTCTCCAAATTGATAAGATAGCAATTTACTACAAACTGCCCAAGAAAAAAAGCAGGTGTGGCATTTTCTGTGTCTTATCACGGGTTTGACGTCAACTAATTCAGGTGTCACCAGTCCTCTGACTGAACTCACTAAAAGGGAGTGGGTGACCTGGTCGGTATAATAACATGCTTTTACTCAGGTGAGTTTTACTCTTTTTAGCAGCCCAGCAGTTACATTGTCCTGACTTCATTTTCTCTGTTGTTTTTGCAGACTGATGCACTGGACAAAGTGTTGGAGTGAGAGGAGCACCTAGTGCTGTACAGCTCTTGGTGTGGGAGAGCAGGTTACTACAGAGAAGGTTTGCCAGGCCATCTGTGGGGACAGACCTTCAGCTCCGCCAATTTATGGATGTCACCAAATAGTTCACTTTCAGGCACCTGGCACTTTAACTATTTAGGTTTGAGGTGTACTAAAGACCAGAAGAGTCAGTAGGATTATGTGGATAGAGTGATTGGTGATGGTCAACTGTAATTTGTGTAAAGGTTAAATAATAAAAGAATGCTTTAACTGAGTTTTCATTGAGTGGCTGGGGAAGGAAAGGGGGGTGAGCGCACTCACACAGCTGAGCTTCACCAGAGCAGGAAGCATGTGGTTGTGTTTTCCATTTTACTTTGGATTTACCAAGCCGAGTCCTAAGAGTTTTGTTTCTTAAAATAAATAAAGTTGTGCTCTTGAAAATCCTAAATTCTCTTCATTATCCAGCAGGGTGTCAAAGCCCGATCTGAGCTTAACACACAGGGTTTTAATGTCAGTGTCCACATCATGATGACATCCATCAAGATATAACAGGCGCTAAAGCTCTAAGCTCTTAGAATCTGCCTTGTGGTATGCGTCAAACCTCCACAAACCCTTCATTAAATGGTTCACAAATAACAGGTTCCCAGCATGTCTAAATTTATTGCTAACAAACTTGCAGTACTGGGCTGAGCTGTACTCCGGAGAGTTCTGAGAAAGTCACTTACTGTAGCACACAGGGTCTGACTACATCACTTCTGGCAGGCAAGGCTTTCATTTAACAACCAAAGGAAACTAATAAAAAGTACATTATTTATTTTCTCCTACTGTTGACTCTGCAATTTAGGTGAAAGTATCGTTCTTGTTACAGAAATAAAGAAGGGAGTAAACATACTGGAGAACTTACTGTGTCACAGAAAACTCATTTTAAATACTTTTCTACTGAGTTGATTTTAAAAACATCATCAAACATCATCTGTTACTGACTACATCATACCCCTTGTGATGGTGGTGGGATGTCATACACTCCCTGATTCCTTGTGTCCTGTGCAGGAGGAACGTCATAAAGACCTTGGCTTTGAGGACTTGCATGCTTTCCTTTCTGTCTACCTGCTGGTATGTCATACACCTGTAAAGGTGAAACAGAAACACAAGACCGATGCAGGACTTGTTCAGGATCTCGTGTTTTACAGAAGCTCAGCGGGAGACAGAAAACATACTTACCCCCTGAGTTCTCATGGGAGGAACATCATAGAGGTCCTGAGAGTTGCTGGGTGGAGGGCTATAAATGTATGCCTGTCCAACTCGTGTTGGGGTCATGACCTTCACAACACAGGGAGAAATACAATGACTTTATATTAAAATACAAGTTTACCCTCCACTGGGATGACATATAAATACAGCGTTATTCTTCTTATTATTCAGATTAGGGTTATCTAAGGGGAGGGTGATGCTAACCTGAGGGGAGGGTGATGCTAACCTGAGGGGAGGGTGATGCTAATCTGAGGGGAGAGTGATGCTAATCTGAGGGGAGAGTGATGTTAATCTGAGGGGAGGTTGATGCTAATCTGAGGGGAGAGTGATGCTAATCTGAGGGGAGGTTGATGCTAATCTGAGGGGAGAGTGATGCTAATCTGAGGGGAGAGTGATGCTAATCTGAGGGGAGAGTGATGCTAATCTGAGGGGAAGGTGATGCTAATCCTAAATGCAACTGTAACTGTATCTTTTTTTAACAAACAAAATATAAATGGACTATGGACAAGCAACAATAAATACAACAAAATATTAAAAACAGAAAAAAATTACTTTAATAAAACATACAGAAGCAATTAGTGCTCCTGGCCCTGGGAAATTAACACCATCATCCTGATGGAAGTGTAACTTGTTAATTTGTAGAATGTCTGATGTCCCAGATTCCTTCATGACAGAGAAATGCATGGAATTCCCCCCTCACTCTGTGTCTATGCACTAACACACAGCACTATTACCTCCTGGAGGTCATTTAAAGGACTCACAAATCTGAAGCACATGTAGGACTGACGAAGCAGGATGATTCACAGCACTGTTACAAAGAGTCTGAACAATACTCACACACATATACATGCACACACACATATACACACGCTCGCACACATATACATGCACACACACACAAACACACACGCGCACACACATATACATGGACACACACACACACACACACACGCACGCATGCACGCACACAAACTCACACACAGACAATCTCTCTCTCACACACACACACACACAAACACACACGTACACATAGCTTCAGACTTAGCAAACACACACTCAGACACAGACACAGAGGACCTGGTCCCTTTATCATGTTCTCTTAGATCCGCTTTACCTCAGACGCCGAACCAAACACAATAAAATCAGGAAACTGGAAACAAACTGAATGAAAACACAAACCAAATAATCACGAAACAACAATCATCCATCCTCAACTCAGGAAACATGTTCTATAAACTGAAATTAACTGATTGGATGGATGGTTGGATGGAGGGATGAGTGGGAGAAGGAATAGATGGGGGAAATGATGGATACCTGTATTCTGAATACAGTGTTGTGCTTGTTGCTATGAACATTTTCAGAGGCTTGGTGTCACACACCCTGAACTCTTCCACACATTGAGGTTCCTCTGTTTGCCCTCTCTTAGCACCTCTGTGCTATTTGAAACTGCTAGTCATCAGGGTGTGTAAATATTGACCAGGCTGACTGCTGCTCCGCTGTGGTTACAGAGGACTGAGTAAACTTTCCCTCCCACTCAGGGGCCTGTGCCCCAGGAGCAGAGAGAGGATAGACGACAGGGTAGAAACAATGAACTGCCCTAAACAATTCAGCATTGTTTATTAACATAATTAGGATTATAACGTGGATCAGTGGTGACTTGATGAAATTGCCATAAATCTCTTCATAGCTTGATCTGATCAGTATCCAAAGAAGGTTCATTCATGGTTATACTGTAACGTTACTGTACCCTGTGCTCAGAGTGACCTCATCAGAAGTGGGAGTTCAGGATTACTACTACTGAACCAAACACACTATGGCTCTGTGTGGTTCTAGGGCAGGAAGCTGATTCAGGAAGTGGTGCTGCTACATTCACTCCACTCAGTAGTGTGGACAACAGCAGCTTGGTCATTATAAAACACTTCATAGCTCTGCTCAAGCCACTGTACATACTCATCATATAACATAAGAAGAACGCAGTCCCATTTATAAAAGATAAATAATAATCTGAAACATGTTATAGAATGTAACAAATACATTAAATATATATTTGTGTATTAAATATAAAGTGGCTTTTTTCTGATATTCTTGGTGTGATGTGTTGATCTAGCCTCAGCCTTGGACCTGCTCCACTTAAAGAACAGCCGGGACAGATCAGGTCTATTAATATGGCAGTCAAATTAATGTAGGCAATTAAGGACTGAATCTTCAGAGACTGCAGATGTCTCAGTCAGAAAACTCGTGCTAAATTAAGAGCAATGAAGGAGACGCAGCATTTATTTCCTGCTCCATGAATACATTTCTCACTGATTATGGACCTGCTGTGTCACTCTGATGGGGTAGGAGAAGGATGGGAAGTTATTCAGATGAATCATGTTTCTTTTTATTTATAATGAAAGACAGACTCTGGTGATGACGAAGATGAATATGAGGCACCTTTCCTGTTGCCTCAGAACTTTCTGACTCTCTAACTCTGTTTTACAAATAACTTTGGCTCTACAGCATGGTTTGAAGCCATCAGAGCCTGGGGGTATTACAGTATCACCATGAGAGGGAGCAGATTATCAGGAGAGCCTTATTTCAGCTGCACCTTTCTCAAACCCACACCTACGTACTAGATTAACTTCAGCATGTCTTTTGAGTGGAGACACACCCTCTGACCTCATGTATGCAATGGCTGCTAAACTGCAGTCTAAGTGGAAAACAGTAAATAAGAGCTCCACTTTAGTGGCTGCTGAAACACCACATGAAGCAGAAATAGCAATCTGTGTTCTGGAAACAAAGTCTGAAAAAGATCTCACATTTAAACAGGCTGCACAGAGCTGTAGAGAAAACCAAGCACAATGTGGCCCAAACATTGTTGTCCAAAATCCACAAGAATAAAGGTGCTGGTTTCACGAGAACATTTAACTACAGAGTAGAGCAGAAATCATGAATACGTGAATACGATGAGTGAGGACGGTGTGTGAATACGCTGTGTGAGGACGCTGTGTGAGGACGCTGTGTGAGGACGCTGTGAGAGGACGCTGTGAGAGGACGCTGTGTGAGGACGCTGCGTGAGGACGCTGCGTGAATACGCTGTGAGAGGACGCTGTGTGAGGACGCTGTGTGAGGACGCTGTGTGAATATGCTGTGAGAGGACGCTGTGTGAATATGCTGTGAGAGGACGCTGTGTGAATATGCTGTGAGAGGACGCTGTGTGAGGATGCTGTGTGAGGACGCTGTGTGAGGACGCTGTGTGAGGATGCTGTGTGAGGACGCTGTGTGAGGATGCTGTGTGAGGACGCTGTGTGAGGATGCTGTGTGAGGACGCTGTGTGAATACGCTGTGAGAAGACGCTGTGTGAATACGCTGTGTGAGGACGCTGTGTGAATACGCTGTGAGAGGACGCTGTGTGAAGATGCTGTGTGAGGACGCTGTGTGAGGAAGCTGTGTGAGGACGCTGTGTGAGGACGCTGTGTGAATACGCTGTGTGAGGACGCTGTGTGAGGACGCTGTGTGAATACGCTGTGTGAGGACGCTGTGTGAATACGCTGTGTGAGTAAGCTGTGTGAGGACGCTGTGTGAGGACGCTGTGTGAATACGCTGTGAGAGGACGCTGTGTGAAGATGCTGTGTGAGGACGCTGTGTGAGGAAGCTGTGTGAGGACGCTGTGTGAATACGCTGTGAGAGGACGCTGTGTGAAGATGCTGTGTGAGGACGCTGTGTGAGGACACTGTGTGAATACGCTGTGTGAAGACACTGTGTGAAGAAGCTGTGTGAGGACGCTGTGTGAGGAAGCTGTGTGAGGACGCTGTGTGAGGACGCTGTGTGAGGACGCTGTGTGAATACGCTGTGTGAGGACACTGTGTGAGGACGCTGTGTGAGGACGCTATGTGGACGGCGAATGGGGAGAGCTGTCTGGCTTTATTAAGGAGACTCTGTAAATCCTGCAACAATAAAATCACTGTTTGGTGAAAGTTGAACATATAAAGAAACTTTTGTTGACTTTCTGTGTGTTTTCTAACAAACGGTTCTGAGCGTAAAGCAGACTAAACTTCAGCTATAAAGTAAAGCTGAAATGAGAATAAGAGCTAAACATAACAAGTGTATGCCTGTGGCAGTGCAGGACACACCCAGGTTGATTCTTTTGTCTCCCAGCTTCAGATGGATATGGAGTAAGATTTAATCCCATTATAGAATGGTGCAAATATAGTGCAGGGCCTGCGGTACCACACAAGATTTACTGCTGCTTCAGTCTCATAATAACTTCTGGGTTAAAACAGAGAGCTTGTTTCTTCATGTATTCTTTTGAATCTCCTTTTGCACATGTTACTTGATTACGATTTCTGTGGTGTTTGTGCTCCAATGCTCAGAGAAATCACTCTTACCTTGCATGACATTCCCTCAGCTGCCGGTGTGCTCCTCTGTGGGACCTGGTACACATCCTGGCTGGGGGGTACTTGATAGATGCCCTGGGTTTGGCACCCCTGGGTGGGCTGGTACATTCCCTGGGGGGTTCTGGGCCTCTGCTGCTGATGGGCCAGGTTTGGTGACACTGAGGGCGTGGATGCCATATTGCCCTCGAAGGTGGGCGTAATGAGGAGTTTGAGGCGGTTTCCTGGAGCGATGCCCTGGCGCCCGTGCAGCGAGCAGAGCCACCAGCCTTCCAGACCGCCTGTGTTCTGCTCAATCACTGTCAGGATGTCACCTTTGCGGAACGCCAGCTCCTCTGGAGACTCAGGCATGTTGTCGTACAGTGCCTTCGCCATCTGGTTCTGCAGGGGTAAGGAACAAGCGGAAGGGAATTTATATCTAATCTTATTACGTTGCTAATCTTACTACCTTATTACGTTATTTACAAATTCTGAACATTAAACGTCTCCAGTCCAAATAAGTTCCTCACAGCTTTAGGAGTCACATGCTATAAATCCATAGCAGTTAGTATTCAACAGACCTGGTCTCATGTCACACAGTGGGACAAAATGGGACAATTAGCTTCACGAAGTCTTGATTTAATAAGAGAAATAACAGGCACTGATTAATGAATTTCATCTGTGCAACTGAAAAACCAACATATTTATTTGTCCATAACTGACCTAAAAAACAAAGCCTATCTTCACAGATGGAATTTCAGATGAACCTGAACTCTTGGAGTGAAGGCTTGTATTGTGAACCTCTCTGCCCAGCCTTCATTACCTCCCATCAGATATGTGCTAATGTGTCATGCCTGTTGTCATGGTCCCACACAAGCACTTTGCATAACAATGACTTGCTCAGAGAGATGTCTGGGAGCTTCAGCGTGACCCTGAAGGTCAACACCAACCAATAGCAGCATTATAGCAGTGTGTCTCACATGGCTAGATAAAGTAAACGCAGACAGTAACCGCTCGCTTGCATTACAATTCAGAGCTCTCTCAGAGCTCACATTTTCTGCAGATAAGCTGCGAGGCCCTGCCTGCTGACTCTGAGACCTCGACCACAAAGTTTCAAAATGATTATGCGCGTCGTATGACCAGCATGACACAGGGCAGATGGAGAGATCTCATTTCCTGAAAACAACATAAAAAAGTCTTCTAGTGAAGCAGATGATTAAACATCAGAACCAGAAACACACACACTCATCAAATGAAAGATGAAATCACAGAGAGGTGGACCAGAATATCTTCTATATCTTCTCTTTTTCAAGAAAAAAACAACAGAGATCATGACTTTTTTTCTTCCTTGGTATTCAACAAGATCGCAGAGAGTCATCTCTTGTCTCTGGGCTGCAGAGGAACAGAACCCGGCCAGCAGATTACAGTTCAGTGTCAGTTCTTAATGAACATCCTGTAGAGACACACACTGAATCCAGCTGCTCAGCTGTATGCTTTTTGTTAGTGTGATCTAAGCTGGATGCTATCTGTGTTGTACGTGTTGAAATGCCATCCTTGCTATCATGTGAACTCAACAGTCATTTGGCAAACCAGAATGTTAGGGCTAGTATAAATATTGAGATGTGTCCTTTAAAAAGAATGATCTAAACATCCTGCTCTCATGTGGCATAAACACCATACACACGGTTTAGAAAGCTGAGCAATGATGGAGAAACATCTGCAGCACACAGAGTTGTGTGACTTTCACCATCTCCATCTCTGCATGCAGCTGTGAAATGATCACAACAGAACCAAGCCTACAAGGGGAAAATAATCAGATTCAACTTGTAAAAGCCTGTATTCTCTCAGGTGGACAATACAGAGATAAGTCTAACTAGGTATCATACTGCTTCTGATATAACAGCTGAAAAAAAGAATAATAAAAAAGATCATAATATCAGAGCAAAATTGCCCCTCACTGTACCACACTGTACCTCACTGTAACATACTGTACCACAATATGCCTCACTGTACCTCACTGTACCACACTGTACCACATTATACCTCACTGTACCTCACTGTAACACACTGTACCACAATATACCTCACTGTACCTCACTGTAACACACTGTACCACAATATGCCTCACTGTACCTCACTGTACCACAATATACCTCACTGTAACACACTGTAGCACAATATGCCTCACTGTACCACACTGTACCACAATATACCTCACTGTACCTCACTGTACCTCACTGTACCACAATATGCCTCACTGTACCTCACTGTACCACACTGTACCACATTATACCTCACTGTACCTCACTGTAACACACTGTACCACAATATACCTCACTGTACCTCACTGTAACACACTGTACCACAATATGCCTCACTGTACCTCACTGTACCACACTGTACCACAATATACCTCACTGTAACACACTGTAGCACAATATGCCTCACTGTACCACACTGTACCACAATATACCTCACTGTACCTCACTGTACCACAATATGCCTCACTGTACCTCACTGTACCACAATATACCTCACTGTAACACACTGTACCACAATATACCTCACTTTACCACAATATACCTCACTGTACCTCACTGTAACACACTGTACCTCACTGTAACACACTGTACCACAATATGCCTCACTGTACCTCACTGTACCACACTGTACCACAATATGCCTCACTGTACCTCACTGTACCACGATATACCTCACTGTACCTCACTGTAACACACTGTACCACAATATACCTCACTTTACCACAATATACCTCACTGTACCTCACTGTAACATACTGTACCTCACTGTAACACACTGTACCACAATATACCTCACTGTACCTCACTGTAACACACTGTACCACAATATGCCTCACTGTACCACACTGTACCACAATATGCCTCACTGTACCTCACTGTACCACGATATACCTCACTGTACCTCACTGTAACACACTGTACCACAATATACCTCACTTTACCACAATATACCTCACTGTACCTCACTGTAACACACTGTACCTCACTGTAACACACTGTACCACAATATACCTCACTGTACCTCACTGTAACACACTGTACCACAATATGCCTCACTGTACCACACTGTACCACAATATACCTCACTGTACCTCACTGTACCACAATATGCCTCACTGTACCTCACTGTACCACAATATACCTCACTGTACCTCACTGTAACACACTGTACCACAATATACCTCACTTTACCACAATATACCTCACTTTACCACACTGTTACCACAATATACCTCACTGTACCACACTGTACCTCACTGTACCACACTGTACCTCATTATAACACACTGTAACACACTATACCTCACTGTACCTAATTCTAACACACTATACCTCTCTGTGCCTTACTAAAACACACTTACCATGCCATAGCACACTGTAGGCATGTGATAGCCTAGCAGAAAGTGTTGAACCACTGATAAGAAGATTATAAGTTCGAATCCCGGGTCCACCAAGCTGCCACTGCTGGGCCCTTAACCCTCAATTGCTCAGTTGTATAAAATGAGATAAAATGAAGGTCTGCCAAATGCTGTAAATGCAGCACACTGTACGTCACGGTAGCTTCCTGTAGTTATATCTATCGAAAAACACTCACAGCTTTGTCCTGCTTTAGAGTCAATGGCTTTACCAGGTCTTTGGAAAGAAGAACCATAAATATCCTAATTACGAGGTGAATGCCACCACAATGTTGTAATTACAACCAGAGAACATGTAGTCACTCAACATGGTAACTTTGTGGCCCTCAGTATCAAACCCTTTGATTTAAACTGGTCTAGTTTTAAGCTCTTCACATCTTTATTTATTTCATTAAGAGTGTGTGTATGTGTGTGTGTGTGTGTGTGTGTGTGTGTGAATGTAAGGGACCAGTGAGGGAGATCACTGGGTGAAACCAGCTCTCTGAATAGCTGTTGTTCTCACCATGGAGAATGTAGAATGCCTGGAAAGAAGTGCTCTTTACGCCCAGTGACACACACACACACACACACACACACACACACACACACACACACACACACACACACACACACAATGAGGTAAGACTCTTCTTTTCGAGACAAGGCTCTTCCCCAATACAAAACCTTCACAAATAAAAGGATGTGGACATATTAAATACATCCAATCACTTATCTCCACATAAATACACTACAGCAGCAAGTTTCAGTACCCCCCCCCACTATTTACCAAGTCCCTTCCTCTCAGTTTCCATTTATTCTTTTTCTTTCCATAACCCCCACCCACTGTACTCCTTTGCTTTCAGAACAATATTTGCCTTCCTCTATATATATATATATATATATATATATATATATAGAGAGAGAGAGAGAGAGAGAGAGATTACTCTTCGTTGTGGTGGTGAAGCTATTTCTACCACGATTATGCAAGCCTGAACAGAGGTGGTGTGAGTGGCTGAGAATGAGTGGGTGTGTGTGTGTGTGTTGTGGGGGTGGGGGCCTCTCTCCTAGTGAAGGGAAAACTTGTCAGAACATTCTAAAGTGCAGCAGATGTCACGCTGCAACAAGCAATGAAGCATAAATCCAGACTCTAAAGTCTCTCTGGCTGTTACAGTGTCGGAGGCCTTGGAGCCCGAAGGGATTAAGAGCTGACAGGAAGCATCTCACTGCACACCTGTGCACCTGCTGGAGATCATATGAGCAGAGTGTGAACTGCAGCTGACCTCTGTGGACCGTGTGAAGCTTTGGATGTCTTGTCTGTGCTGGGTTTATCCTACAAACCACCTCAGACGTAGCTGACACTCCACACGTTAACCTCTGGCTAACAGAAAATTTTACATTAAGTATCACAGAATCTCCAATGTGAACTCAACGTGATCACGTTTTCTGGCCCCATGCAGGCTATTATCTGGTTCTCCATACGAGATGATTCTGCATGTATGTGCATTTCCATACAAGGTTTAAGATTGGATGAGTCTGAAAGAAGCCAGTGCCAGATATCTGGATCTTTTCTTGTTCTTGGTAATAAGATGTGTATCTAAGTCACATGCCACTGCACAATTTCTTACACTGCACTATTCTAACAACTCATTAATCAGCCCTGATATTCACATTTCTTTTGAACGTAAATCCTGTGCTCTGTGTTCTACATGATCTCTCCTCGCCTTTCTTCTGAGTTCCTTGGTTTCTTTCCACTGTCTGAAAAACACACAGATAGACTGATCTGGATCCAACAGCTGCTAAAGATGAATGAATGAATCAGGGAATGAACCAAACCTTACAGTTACAACTACAATTCTGACTAATGTCAAGGGCTGGAGCCTCGATTGAGATGGTGAGAGCAGCATGTGAATTCTAGTAAACAGTCCAGTCCAGGGATGAGTGTGTAAATATGAAAAGGGTGAAGACTGTGCTGTTTTACACTGAGCCTGAAAGAACTATTAGTTTAGGTTTGTAAGCATTAGCACAGAGAGAGAGAGAGAGAGAGAGAGAGAGAGAGATACAGAAAGCAAGAGAGAGAGAGAGAGAGAGAGAGAGAGAGAGAGATACAGAGAGAGAGAGAGAGAGAGAGAGAGAGAGAGAGAGAGACAGAGAGAGAGAGAGACAGAGAGAGAGAGAGATAGATAGATAGAGAGACAGAGAGAGATACAGAGAGAAAGAGAGATAGATAGATAGATAGATAGATAGATAGATAGATAGAGAGAGAGAGAGAGAGAGAGAGAGAGAGAGAGAGAGAGAGAACTGCAGTACAGTAAAAGAAAACAAACCTAAGCTAAACCCTTCATCTCCTGCCAACTACCCCACATTCTCCAGATAGTGTGAAGCAGACAAAGGCATTCCATTCATCAGCAGCAGCTCAGGCCTCGCACCATAGTAGGAAATGAAGCTTCCCATCCCCTCTGAAGCAAATGGAAACGAAAGGGTCCTCCTCCTCCTCCTCCCTAGCATGAAGATCCAGACCCCACATTCTTCACGCTGTGTTTCCAGGCACTGGAGTGTGTAGGGTTTTAGACTTCAGATGGAAGTGACATTACACTATTTGTGTAGTTGGTTTAGAAATTCAGTGGTTTTGCTGGATATATCTAGAACACTACACAGACTACTGAAATCTCTGTAGTCTATTGTGTAATGTAGTTTCTCTGGGACACGACGTGAGCGGGCTGACGGGTCATGACCCCGAATCTTCTTTACTTTTTTCATAGAAAGTGAAATTTAATCCCACAGACAGAGCATCACTCAGGAGCTGAGATAATCTACAGCCTTTTCTGCTCCACATCTGCTCCACAACCTACTTACTGCACCAGGACTTATAATCACAGAGAAGAGAAGAGAAGATAAGAGAAGAGAAGAGATGAGAAGAGATGAGATGAGAAGAGATGAGAGGAGATGAGAAGAGATGAGAAGAGATAAGATGAAAAGAGATGAGAAGAGAAGAGAAGAGAGGAGATGAGAGGAGATGAGAGGAGAAGAGATGAGAAGAGATGAGAAGAGATGAGAAGAGAAGAGATGAGAGGAGATGAGAACAGATGAGAGGAGATGAGAAGAGATGAGAGGAGAAGAGATGAGAAGAGATAAGAGATCAGATGAGAAGAGATGAGAAGAGAAGAGAAGAGATGAGAAGAGATGAGAAGAGATGAGAGGAGATGAGAAGCGAAGAGATGAGATGAGATGTGTGGGTTTCACAATCAAACAATTTTACTACAGATCACTTATGATAACCTTCTTACTGTATCATGTAGGATCAATGCATCTGCCGCACTACACTGACTTCTAGACTCAGTTATATACTCACTTATATATACTGACTTATATACACACAGTTCTACACACACAGTATTACACACAGTATTACACACAGTTCTACACTCAGTCCTACACACAGTCCTACACACAGTCCTACACACAGTTATACACACAGTTATACACACAGTTACACACAGTCCTACACAAAGTATTACACACAGTCCTACACACAGTATTACACACAGTCCTACACACAGTATTACACACAGTCCTACCCACAGTTATACACACAGGTATACACAGTCCTACACACAGATATTACACACAGTTCTACACACAGTCCTACACACAGTTATACACACAGTCCTACACACAGTATTACACACAGTCCTACACACAGTATTACACACAGTCCTACACACAGTTATACACACAGTCCTACACACAGTATTACACACAGTCCTACACACAGTTATACACACAGTCCTACACACAGTCCTACACACAGTATTACACACAGTCCTACACACAGTTATACACACAGTTACACACAGTCCTACACAAAGTATTACACACAGTCCTACACACAGTATTACACACAGTCCTACACACAGTTATACACACAGTCCTACCCACAGTTATACACACAGGTATACACAGTCCTACACACAGATATTACACACAGTTCTACACACAGTCCTACACACAGTTATACACACAGTCCTACACACAGTATTACACACAGTCCTACACACAGTATTACACACAGTCCTACACACAGTTATACACACAGTCCTACACACAGTATTACACACAGTCCTACACACAGTTATACACACAGTCCTACACACAGTCCTACACACAGTATTACACACAGTCCTACACACAGTCCTACACACAGTATTACACACAGTCCTACACACAGTCCTACAAACAGTTATACACACAGTCCTACACACAGTTACACACAGTCCTACACACAGTTATACACACAGTCCTACACACAGTTATACACACAGTTGCACACAGTCCTACACACAGTCCTACACACAGTTATACACACAGTCCTACACACAGGTCTACACACCACAGTCCTACACACAGTCCTACACACAGTCCTACACACAGTTCTACACACAGTCCTAAACACAGTCCTACAGACAGTCATACACACAGTATCACACACAGTTACACACAGTCCTACACACAGTATCACACACATTTATACACACAGTCCTACACACAGTATCACACACAGTCCTACACACAGTTCTACACACAGTCCTACACACAGTCCTACACACAGTTCTACACACAGTCCTACACACAGTCCTACACACAGTATTACACACAGTCCTACACACAGTCCTACACACAGTTATACACAGTCCTACACAAAGTATTACACACAGTCCTACACACAGGTATACACAGTCCTACACACAGTTATTACACACAGTTCTACACACAGTCCTACACACAGTTATACACACAGTCCTACACACAGTATTTCACACAGTCCTACACACAGTTATACACACAGTCCTACACACAGTATTATACACAGTCCTACACACAGTCCTACACACAGTTATACACACAGTCCTACACACAGTTATACACACAGTCCTACACACAGTTATAGTACACACAGTTATACACACAGTCCTACACACAGTTATACACACAGTTATACACACAGTTATACACACAGTATTACACACAGTCCTACACACAGTCCTACCCACAGTTATACACACAGTCCTACACACAGTTATACACACAGTCCTACACACAGTTATACACACAGTATCACACACAGTCCTACACACAGTTATACACACAGTTACACACACAGTATCACACACAGTCCTACACACAGTTAAACACACAGTCCTACACACAGGTCTACACACCACAGTCCTACACACAGTCCTACACACAGGTCTACACACCACAGTCCTACACACAGTTATACACACAGTCCTACACACAGTCCTACACACAGTTATACACACAGTCCTACACACAGTTCTACACACAGTCCTACACACAGTTATACACACAGTCCTACACACAATTATACACACAGTCCTACACACAGTATCACACACAGTTACACACAGTCCTACACACAGGTCTACACACAGTTACACACAGTCCTACACACAGGTCTACACACCACAGTCCTACACACAGTCCTACACACAGTTATACACACAGTCCTACACACAGTATCACACACAGTTACACACAGGTCTACACACAGTTACACACAGTTCTACACACAGTCATACACACAGTATCACACACAGTTACACACAGTCCTACACACAGTATCACACACATTTATACACACAGTCCTACACACAGTTATACACACAGTCCTACACACAGTATCACACACAGTTACACACAGTCCTACACACAGGTTTACACACAGTTACACACAGTCCTACACACAGGTCTACACACCACAGTCCTACACACAGTCCTACACACAGTTATACACACAGTCCTACACACAGTATCACACACAGTTACACACAGGTCTGCACACAGTTACACACAGTTCTACACACAGTCATACACACAGTATCACACACAGTTACACACAGTCCTACACACAGTATCACACACATTTATACACACAGTCCTACACACAGTCCTACACACAGTATTACACACAGTCCTACACACAGTTATACACACAGTTATACACACAGTTACACACAGTCCTACACAAAGTATTACACACAGTCCTACACACAGTATTACACACAGTCCTACACACAGTTATACACACAGTCCTACCCACAGTTATACACACAGGTATACACAGTCCTACACACAGATATTACACACAGTTCTACACACAGTCCTACACACAGTTATACACACAGTCCTACACACAGTATTACACACAGTCCTACACACAGTTATACACACAGTCCTACACACAGTATTACACACAGTCCTACACACAGTTATACACACAGTCCTACACACAGTATTACACACAGTCCTACACACAGTCCTACACACAGTATTACACACAGTCCTACACACAGTCCTACACACAGTATTACACACAGTCCTACACACAGTCCTACACACAGTTATACACACAGTCCTACACACAGTTACACACAGTCCTACACACAGTTATACACACAGTCCTACACACAGTTATACACACAGTTGCACACAGTCCTACACAAAGTTATACACACAGTTCTACACACAGTCCTACACACAGTTATACACACAGTTGCACACAGTCCTACACAAAGTTATACACACAGTCCTACACACAGTCCTACACACAGTCCTACACACAGTTCTACACACAGTCCTAAACACAGTCCTACAGACAGTCATACACACAGTATCACACACAGTATCACGCACAGTCCTACACACAGTATCACACACATTTATACACACAGTCCTACACACAGTATCACGCACAGTCCTACACACAGTTCTACACACAGTCCTACACACAGTCCTACACACAGTATTACACTCAGTTCTACACACAGTCCTACACACAGTATTACACACAGTCCTACACACAGTCCTACACACAGTTATACACAGTCCTACACAAAGTATTACACACAGTCCTACACACAGGTATACACAGTCCTACACACAGTATTACACACAGTCCTACACACAGTCCTACACACAGTCCTACACACAGTTATACACACAGTCCTACACACAGTTATAGTACACACAGTTATACACACAGTCCTACACACAGTTATACACACAGTTATACACACAGTATTACACACAGTCCTACACACAGTCCTACCCACAGTTACACACAGTCCTACACACAGTTATACACACAGTCCTACACACAGTTATACACACAGATACACACAGTCCTACACACAGTTATACACACAGTATCACACACAGTCCTACACACAGTTATACACACAGTTACACACACAGTATCACACACAGTCCTACACACAGTTAAACACACAGTCCTACACACAGGTCTACACACCACAGTCCTACACACAGTCCTACACACAGGTCTACACACCACAGTCCTACACACAGTCCTACACACAGGTCTACACACCACAGTCCTACACACAGTTATACACACAGTTATACACACAGTCCTACACACAGTTCTACACACAGTCCTACACACAGTTATACACACAGTCCTACACACAGTCCTACACACAGTATCACACACAGTTACACACAGTCCTACTCACAGTATCACACACATTTATACACACAGTCCTACACACAGTCCTACACACAGTTATACACAGTCCTACACACAGTTATACACACAGTTACACACAGTCCTACACACAGTTATACACACAGTCCTACACACAGTTATACACACAGTCCTACACACAGTATCACACACAGTTACACACAGTCCTACACACAGTCCTACACACAGTTACACACAGTATCACACACAGTTACACACAGTCCTACACACAGTCCTACACACAGGTCTACACACAGTATTACACACAGTTATACACACAGTCCTACACACAGTTATACACACAGTCCTACACACAGTTATACACACAGTCCTACACACAGTCCTACACACAGTATCACACACATTTATACACACAGTCCTACACACAGTTATACACACAGTCCTACACACAGTATTATACACAGTCCTACACACAGTTATACACACAGTCCTACACACAGTCCTACCCACAGTTATACACACAGTTACACACAGTCCTACACACAGTTATACACACAGTCCTACACACAGTTATACACACAGTCCTACACACAGTTATACACACAGTCCTACACACAGTTATACACACAGTTATACACACAGTCCTACACACAGTCCTACACACAGTCCTACACACAGTCCTACACACAGTTATACACACAGTCCTACACACAGTTATACACACAGTTCTACACACAGTCCTACACACAGTTATACACACAGTATTATAACCCAATACTAATAACGGTGTATAAAGAAGACACTTACTTTATACTTCATTGTGTGTCCGTTTGTCCTGCACACCACACGCCACGTATGTAAATATCCAGTATAAATAAACACGTAAACACTACACGGTCATGTTCGGTAATAACTTTATTATAACTCACATACCCAAGTCTACTGCTGCCCTGAATACTCTATACACTCTACTGACGGGAACGACCAGCTCCGCTCATTTACATAACGCACATTCAATAGGTCGGATACAACACCTAATTTACATATCACTCTCTCCATTCGTCTAGACGAATAAAAAACACGCCTTCCAGCCACCGCGAGCGTGATGACGTAAGCGAGTGTCAGCTCATTTCCGTGACGAAAGGATTTCTGGTTAAAAATGAACTTTTGATGGTTCTTCGGAAACAATGAGAACAGATTTTAGTGACCTACACACACCTACTGACCCTGCGTGACACACACACACACACACACACACACACACACACACACACACACACACACACCTACTGACCCTGCGTGACACACACACACACACAAACACACACACACCTACTGACCCTGCGTGACACACACACACATATACACACACACCTACTGACCCTGCGTGACACACACACATATACACACACACCTACTGACCCTGCGTGACACACATACACACACAAACCTACTGACCCTGCGCGACACACACACACACACACACACCTACTGACCCTGTGTGACACACACACACACTAACACACACACACCTACTGACCTTGCGTGACACACACATACACATATACACACACACACCTACTGGCCCTGCGTGACACACACACACATACACACACAAACCTACTGACCCTGCGTGACACACACACACACACACCTACTGACCCTGCGTCACACACACACACACACACACACACACACACACACACACACACACACCTACTGACCCTGCGTGACACACACACACATACACACACACCTACTGACCCTGCGTGACACACACACACACATACACACACCTACTGACCCTTCGTGACACACGAACACACATACATACACACACACACCTACTGACCCTGCGTGACACACACACACCTACTGACCCTGCGTGACACACATACACACACACCTACTGACCCTGCGTGACACACACACACACACACACACACACACACACACACACTGACCCTGCGTGACACACACACACATACACACACACCTACTGACCCTGTGTGACACACACACACCTACTGACCCTGCGTGACACACACACATACATACACACACACACACCTACTGACCCTGTGAGACACACACACACACACCTACTGACCCTGTGAGACACACACACACACACCTACTGACCCTGCGTGACACACACACACCTACTGACCCTGCAT
>NC_083480.1:1185552-1228052 GCF_030014155.1 Tachysurus vachellii
TGAAGTAAATTATTTACCTTCTGTGTTTGTGTACAGGATGTAGATTTCAGTGAAATCAGATTAGAGGAACCAACACAGACTCATGTAGATGCAGGTTGCAGGTTGCAGGTTGAAGATCTGACAAGGACTGATGTAAGAGCTTTATGTTTCATGTCTTTCTGTCAGCAGAACATTACTGACCAAATATTATTGGAGTTTGTCCTATACATAATATCATTTATTACTATATATATATATATATATATATAGAGAGAGAGAGTTTATATATATATATATATATATATCATGTAATACTATATAATACTTCATATACAGTATGTATATAATTAATGGTTATTATTTTAATCTCACCCTAGTATGGTTTTGATGAAACCTCTCACTAGCCGGTGTAGTCCTCGGTATCTGATGTTCAGTGACACTGCTCAGTGAACCAGCAGTGTGTTAATGCTGTGAGGAAACACCCAGCCATGTGAGAAGCAGGAAGGCACTATATCCGCTGTAGACCTAGGTGTAACTTTCTTTGTGTATTTGTGAAGTAATTATACAAACCTTGTGCACAAACTCTCTATATAATTAAAAGAATTGATAACATAATGATTTCCAACAACTTGTCTATAGTCTATTGTCTATAGCATTGATAGTTGTCAATGTTTTATACATATGTCAACTTTAGTAACCTTCTACTCTGAAACATCTTTGTCTTGGACAAATTCTAAAGTCTGTTAAGTACTGACATGAAAATTGTTCCTGAAGTTTCGCTCCATCACTTGAAAGCACTATGCTTAAATCAGACTCCTTTCAGAATCCTGGCCCATTTCCTTTAATATAATATTATCACTAGGCACTATATGGGTTAGAAAAAGTATGTGCACCCCTGAGTCACACCCATGTGTGGTTCTAACCCAAGCTGCTACCACAAAACAGGAAGCACACATTTGTATAGAGGATCTCATACATTTTCAGCCATATATGAACCTCTGTGTACATGCTGCATATATTATTATTATAGTGTAGTGTAGTGTAAAGTTCTCTCTACATGTAATCTGTGACATAAATACAGTGAAATCCTTGCCTCTGACAGCAATAGAGAATGAACAGGAATGACACAGTGAAGCTAGACCATGTTTAATCTCTGATGCCTTCTGACTAGAGACAAACAAGGCTTCATCACTGCTCTAGTCAGAGCTGGGACACCATCACTGCATATGCTGTATTTTACTCTGTAGAAATCTACAAAACATCATCTCATCAGCTTCCTCTTGGTAGGATAGTGTAGAAATGGGTTTATTTGTGTGCTGGGTAAGTGATCATGTATTGAGTTCGGGGAAAGTATAAACATAAAAAGTTAAATTCGGCACACAGTGTCTCGCCTCTGCTTCCATAACAACAGATTCTTTAGCCAGAGAATTTGTGGTTACACTGCAGTTTCACTTACAGTTTCAAGTCCAAAAATGGCTGACACAAACACAGACACACTAGATTTCAGTCTAGAACTGCTATAAACATGCAGGAGTTTCATCTAATTTCTTATAGATGATGACTAGTTTGCTAGTTATTGGATACATTTGTGTGTGTGTGTGTGTGTGTGTGTGTGTGTGTGTGTGTGTGTGTGTGTGTGTGTGTGTGTGTGTGTGTGTGTGTGTGGAGGCAGTGATGAGTGGCCTGTAGCAGACTTGGGGCCAGCTAAAGATTTACAGGACAGATTTACAGGACCAGGGAGAAATGTCTGTCTGTCTGTCTGTCTGTCTGTCTGTCTGTCTGTCTGTCTCTCTCTCTCTCTCTCTCTCTCTCTCTCTCTCTCTCTCTCTCTCTCTCTGTCTCTCTCTCTCTCTCTCTCTCTCTCACATTACTGACCACCGGTTGCTGTGTAACCAGGCAGTCGTGTGTAGTAAAGCCAGACATGTAAAGTGCAGCACTAAAGAAGGAGTTTCTGCACATTTTACAATTGATTAAATCACCACATTTTCTCCTGTGTGCCAGAAGCAGGACCATAAAGGTATGATACTTCTGAGTATCATAGTCTGATGCAGTGCAGACTTACAGGAAATATATTTAGGTTATGAAGCTAAATAGACATCAAACAAGTTCCTGGATTAACATGACTTTATAGAACAATCATTTCTGTTAGTCACTGCTGTCTGTTCATCTGCACCTAGAGAGCTCTTAGCTGTTTAGTGCAGTTAGCTAACGCTAGCACTACACATTACAGTACACACTGTACTGCTGAGCTATAAAAACAGCATTAGCATTAGCAAGTGTAAAAGAAATGAATGAATGAATGAAATGACGGGTTATGTTTTTTAGAGCTCGGATTTCTGTTCGACGTGAACTGAGGAAGGTTTTCGTGTGCTGCAGATGTAGAAATCATTATGAGAGAGACATACTTGCACAGGCCAGGTTTCTGAAGTGGAATGCATGTGTGCAGGAAGAGGAAAGCAGTGACATCCCGGTGTCTCCACTAATACTTTTAAAAACCCCATGTAGCTAACGGTGGTGAAAGCTGGTGTTCTTGTGAAGATACTAAAGAGCATTAACATGGTTTGTATTATCATATATCACCATGTTCTAACCCTGTGTGCCCTCAGGAGACTCAGTACATATTCTAATGTTTTATCACCTCCAGATTCTTTCTGTCTAATACATGAACAGCTTTCTGTCTGAATACTTTCACCAGGAACTGTAGTGTCATCTCATCCAAAAATAGCTCCTCTGAAAGTCCCAAAGTTCTGGCACCCAGAGACCCTTAATCTATAGACAGAACCTGCCATTAGATGACTTTACTGTCCTAAACTGACTTGTGTTTGAGTTATTGAGGTTTTTAAATAAAATCCTTGAGTGAAAGAGCTGAGCTGTAATTTTCTCTGTGCCAGAGCGTCCAGGAACACATTTAAACAGGCTGAAAGATGTTTTATATAGATAAATAATTATTAGGATGTCAGTGAGCATGTGTGTGAGGCAGAATCTGTGTAGATCATTGAGAAAACATCTGGACCAAGCTGCCTAGCTCCTGACCTGAAGCCAAGAAGAAACCAGACAAGCCGCTCGGTGTGAGGAGTGAGATGTGTAAGAAATCCAGGTCGAGTCTGGACTGAACTGCTTTTTACCCCTCAGTGCCCACTCGCTCGCTTGACCACATCCGGACTGCTCTGTCATGCTGTTTTGTTTGGCAAACCTTTCCTGCTCTTTGAAACCAAATCCTTTTCTTCTTTATGAAAGTAGGGAGAAATAAGGGAGAAAGTAGTGAGGAAGTTTGCCCTCTACCATCGGAAGTGGCCCCATTCCTGGGTGTCATTCCTGAATATATGAATGCTTTCTTGCTACAGTATGGATAATCAATTCAGCTCAGCTGGATGCTTTTCCTACAAAACTTTAGAATACAAACCTCAGTTGCACTCAGTCCATAAAGTAATTTAGATATGCAGCAGTATATCCTCTAACTCTCGCTACGCATTCTCCCGTCAGGTGTTTGTTTATGTTGCCACATGTGTTTTCTGTCATTGGTTATCTCCCTTGCGGTCCCTGATTAATGGTCAGCTTGTCCAGAGATCACGGAGAAACAGAAGAGTCTCTCTTATAAAATACAATCTGTTATTTATTCATTTGATGCTGTGAAACAAACCCCAGAATTCCACATGAAGGAATTTACTCCTGGATCATAAGCAGATAAATGAGATTTGCATTGAGAAAGAAAAACAGGTGAACACAATACACCACATACATCACATGACCTTAGGTAGTAAACATCACATCCCCTGGATTAAGTGCCTCTGAGAGGAGAATAATTAGTCCTAGTCTCCTATTTGCTGAAAACAACATACGTTACAGTTAATATATGTTCAGCTTCTAAAACTGAACAGTGGAGTTGTTCTCAGTGAGTCTCAGTGGAATTGTCTCCGGAGTCTAAGCTGAATTAACAAGCTCTTTTCTTATGGTTTCTTACAGAGCAGGTCGAAGGAAGGAAACATTATATGGACACCTGAATCGTGAGGCCATTTAACCGCTCAGTTTAATCTCTCCCATGCTGTATCAACTGCTCTGGGCTGTCTCTTTCTCGCTCTCTCTCTCTCTCTCTCTCTCTCTCTCTCTCTCTCTCTCTCTCTCTCTCTCTCTCTCACACACACACACACACACACACACACACACACATTTGTTAAATGACTCATAGTTATTCATGTAACAAGACACTCTAACAGCTCAGTGTCTTGAAAGCGATTAAAGAGTCCTCTGAAAAACAATACTTATATGGAGCCGTAACCTCCACAGAAGAAGTCCAACGCTGAGGTTCACCTGAAACCTGAGCAGATATATAAAATAGAAATACTGTTATGAATGCAGCTGAGCCTCAGAGCACAAAGTTACCGACAACTTAATTAAGCCTTTAAGGCCATCTCCAATCTAATAATTAGACTTTTATCATTAGACTTCCAGAAGTTTATATTATGCAAATTGTTAGCTAATAAGCTAATGATTAAGAGTTGTGCTTTTCTATGAAGTTCTTTTGTCACATACGTTTTCATTAGGAACTAAATCTACAAATTCATCAGATTTTCAATCACATTTTTTGCTCAGGTCATTATGTGGATGCTGGAGAAGAACTAATAAGGTGGAACATATGAGTTTTTAATTCACACCAGATAGTCACTAACATAAGTTAACACTGTATTTAATCATTGCATATTGTTCTAATTATATTCAGGTCAAAAAACATGAACACTTTTGTGAATTGTGTCTCCTTTAATTCTGACAAACATAATGTAAGCATAGTGTCATTTCTGTTTGATGAGAGGAGACACACACACACACACACACACATATATATATATATATATATATATATATCATTATGGTGTGGAATTCACACTTCAATGCAGAATGCTGTTACACACACACACACACACACACACACACACACACACACACAGTACTGTTTTTCTGTAACGCTGCACTACATTCTACACATCACATAATCTGTATTTATACACTGGCTTGCTCCTTGATGAAGCACTTCAGATGTTCAGAAAAAATTTTTGAATTTATTCTAAAGCGTAAGACTCATTACTGTAACGATTCAGTACACTTTCTATTGAACTTGATAAGTTTCATTTTAATGTTCATTTGATTGCAGCAACGACAGAGAGTATTCATCAGACTCTGAGCAGGACACACAACACTGTGTACTCTCTGATCTCCATCACAACAATCAGATCCCAGTCTGATTATGCGCCTCCTCAGACAGTCACCTGTTCTCTATCTATATCTGTGTCTACAGCAGGGTGTGTAGGTGTATTTCAGGAATTGTGCTTTAATGCCACATAGCCTCAGGACTTGGAATTTAATACCAGGTTACAATGGTGTTGTGTCATGGGAAATCCCGCTGCTGCCCAAATCACTGGGAATCAGGGCGGATTTATGGGAAAGCCAGAATGAGTGGATCATGGAGGGTGTGGTACACAAAAACACATCATGTGTAAGCAGGTCACGCTGTCTGGTATATTTCTAGTTTTATAATGTTTTTCATGTTGTTTCATTTGCAGTCATGTTCAGTCACACACTTTCACTTTCTACTGTGTTCAGGGATCAAAACAAAACAACCCCTTAAATAGAATAAATGGGGATAAATTTAAATAAATATACATGAACATTTAAAGTTCTGTAAAGCTGCTTTGAGACAATGTCAAGTGTTTTCCTTCTGCTGAATAACAAACTAGAAGGAGCAAACTAGAGTGGGTATCATGAATCAGAACCGTCTACTGGTTAATTTTATTGACAGATCCAGCGACTTTAAAGGGCAAATACTCTTTATTACACAAAGAATTTGGAACGGTCCCCTCTGACCAGTTACCCGACCCGTGAAAGAAGGTCCTTATCGGCACTGATATTGATCCAGGTAACTGACCGGTGCATCTTTACTAATAAATACTGAGTAAATAAAGCATCTCCCTAATATTTTGTCCAGTTTAGATTAATTATTCTGTCAGGGACCATCATCAAATTCTACACAATATCAAGTTAATTCATTCATTCATTCATCTTCTACCGCTTATCCGAACTACCTCGGGTCACAGGGAGCCTGTGTCTATCTCATCGGGCATCAAGGCAGGATACATCCTGGACGGAGTGCCAACCCATCACAGGGCACACACACACACTCTCATTCACTCACACACTCGCACACTACGGACAATTTTCCAGAGATGCCAATCAACCTACCATGCATGTCTTTGGTCCGGGGGAGGAAACCGGAGGACCCGGAGGAAACCCCCGAGGCACGGGGAGAACATGCAAACTCCACACACACAAGGTGGAGGCGGGAATCGAACCCCCAACCATGGAGGTGTGAGGCGAACGTGCTAACCACTAAGCCACCATGCTCCCACAAGTTATACTCATTTATGTCCTATTGGATACAACAAAAAATCTTTTTTTATATATATATTACGTAAAATCTAATCAAATCTAGTGCATGAGACTTTTATATTGTAAAAGTTGTGGTAGACTCTAGTAAGATTACAGATTACATGTTTTGAATTCTTAAGTAAATTAAAATAAATAAATAAATAAATAAATAAAAGGTTAGGGTTAGGGATAGGGTTAGTTTTAGTCGTGGCGTCATGGTCCCAAACAAGTGTCCTGAACACAGACACAAAACTTATAAACACCACCCACAGACTTCCTCTTTACATCAGCTGTGCTGTTCCAAAAATAGGCAATGCTACCACCAGCATGTTTCAGTGAAACACACTCCACAACAGGACATGAACAAAGCATTTAACAATCACCTTTACCATTTATATTGAAGTTATATTTAAAATTTATGTGACATGAACCAGTAAATCTTCTACATCTATCAGAATGAGAGATTTTCAGTGGTCAAAGTGTTAGTTAAAGTTACATAGCTTTTCTTTAAGCCTACAGTTGAGTGAACTCAGCTGTATCATGTCCTGCTGGTTGATCCTAACCTTTAAGAACAGAAGACGTCTACACAAGCTGCAGTGAAATTATTAGACATTATCAGACAGAACCTAACTGTTAAACCTGAGTTGATCTAGAGTTGAACTAGAGTCTTACATTTAGATGAAGATGATGACGACAGATTTTGATTTCTTGGTGTGTTCAGTTATAAATAAGTTGATTAAGTTGATCCAGTTGTTCCCTGGTTACTGTCTGATAGTGATAATGTCATCACATTACTTTTTCGCTTTGTTCATCATAGTACACTATATCTGTGTAGAGACTGATCTGATTTATACTGATTATAGGCTTTTAAACAAGCCCTCGGAGTCTGAGGGCTGTTGTGTAAAGCATCACCTTGAGCAGCACTCCCTGAAGAAACACACTGTAAATGAATCCATCTGAATGGTCTGAAATGTTTTGTGCCACACCAACATTAAACACTTCACACAGCTCCTGACAGCTTAAAGTTGTTTAGTGTGTTTAATCCACACACTTAGTGGTGTTTTTAGCCCTGAAGAGTTCTGAGCACAGACACACTCTAAATCTACAAGACTGGCCAGTAAACCGGACAGGAACGTCTGGGCTCAACCTCGTCCTCTCATATTTTTCATTGATTTATTTCTTGTTTTTCTTTTCTGCAGTCTTTTTAGCCTGAGTCATAATCTGGACTCTTTAAAGGAATGAAAATAAGACTAGAACATCTCATTGTGTGTGTGTCAGTGTGTTTGTTTGTGTGTGTGGGTTTGTGTGTGTATTTCTGTGTGTGGGTTTGAGTATGTGGGTGTTTGTGGGTAGGTGTGTGTTTGGGTGTGCATGTGTGTTTGTGTCTGTGTGTGCATGTGTGCGTGTCTTTGAGTGTGTGTGTGCGTGTGTTTTTTCTGTTTGTGTGCTTGTGTGTATGTGTTTGTGTGTGTTTGTGTCAGTTTGTGTGTGTTTGTATGTGTGTTTGTGTCTGTTTGTGTGTGTATGAGTGTGTGTGTGTTTGTGTGTGTGTGGGTAGGTGTGTGTTTGTGTGTTTGGGTGTGCGTGTCTGTTTGTGTGTGTGCATGTGTGTTTTTTCTGTTTGTGTGCTTGAGTGTATCTGTTTGTGTGTGTGTTTGTGTCAGTTTGTGTCTGTGTGTGTGTTTGTGTCTGTTTGTGTGTGTTTGTGTGTTTGAGTATGTGGGTGTGTGTGGGTAGGTGTGTGTTTGTATGTGCGTGTCTGTTTGTGTGTGTTTGTGTCAGTTTGTGTGTTTGTGTATTTGTGCTCTCAGTTTCAAACTGAATTGTTCTGTAAAAGTGCAGTATAAAGTCGTTTTATTCACAGCAGAATCATGTCTGTGTTAATAATAAATAGGCTTGCTGCCATCCTAACAGCAACCTTGTGTGTGTGTGTGTGTTTTTGTGTGGTTCCGTTGGTCTTTTTTCATCTCTGCCCTCCTCTCAGCTTCTTGCTGCCTCAAGAGAACAGAATGTTTTTTAGACTCTTTTCAAACCCCACAGACCACTTCACTTGACCTATCTCTCTCTCTCTCTCTCTCTCTCTCTCTCTCTCTCTCTCTCTCTCTCTCTCTCTGTCTCTCTCTCTCCCTCCCTCCCTCCCTACTTCTCTGTCTCTCTGTCTCTCTCTGAGAGGTGCATGCTGGGAGCGTGTGTTAGTGAGAGCGTCTGATTGTTGTGTGCTGATTTCACGTATTTTTATTGATTGTTTTTCCCTTTCCTTTTCCTCCCTTTGTGTACTTCTAAAGTACACGCGTTTCCTTTTTGTTCTGTATTTTGTTGTTATATAATTTAGTTTGAGTTGGTGAGTGCTGTGCTGTGCTTCTGCACGGTTCAATTGGCCCAGTTGTGTAGTCCGTCCTGACGCCTTTATCCCTCCGTCACGGCTTTAGGTGTGTGCCAAAAGCACGTGTGACCACCGAGGACGTGCTTAGAGCTGTGAGCGACTTAGTTGGTCATGAAAATATTAATTTCGCTTCAAGGATGAATAAAGCAGTTGTTGTTTTTTAAAAGTCTGAAGCATTAGTTACTGAGATCACTGAGAGTGGGATCTGGGTTAGAGGAACTTACCTGAATGTTACTTCGCTCTATGCTTCAGCCACAAACGTTACAGTTTCTCATGTGCTTCCTTTTATCGATAACGAGCTGATATGTAAAAGAAAAGTTGTCAGTGATGTGAAAACAATCCCACTAGGATGTAAAAGTCTGAACACTAAAGCAGGTTATGTCTTTTAGGAGACACGTTTATGTTCTTGAGCTCTGCAGATAAAACACTGAACGTGTCTATTAGAGTGAACAATGGTGACAGCTCGTACATTATTATCGCGAGCACTGATAGCCTCGGTAACCAGGCTGAAAGTGATTAGCTGGAGGAAGAGCCAGCGACAGGGAATAAGGAGAGTGCACAGGAGCTGGAGCAGGAGATGGTAGGCTCAGTCGAGGAGCTCGTTGTGGAGACGGGTGAGAAGAAGGGCCTAGAGGTGAGAGGAAGCGATACTGAGAATGTTAATGAAACTGAAACTGTTAGTGGTGGAACTATGACTGTTGTGGATAAAGTGGAGGTGACAGATTTCTTTCCTGATGTAGATAAATTCATTACATCTGTATATGAAGCTCGGAAAGATTGTAACTATAACCAGTTATCTCAGCAAAAAAGGTTCTCTCATGAAACACATAACAGCTTTAAGACAGGTGAAAAAAGTAGTGAAAGAAAGACCAAACAAAGGGAAAAGTTAAATAGTCAACATGGCTTCCTGTTTTTCTTCTTGTTTCTTTTTCGTCTTTTGTTTTTTCCGTCCATTTCTTACCTTATGGAGGCTCTACATATAGACTCTCTAAACGTCAATGCTTGAGAGATGCCTTTCTTCAGGAAACCCATAGTGATCAGAGTAATCAGATTGACTGGGGTCTGTGGTGGGAGGGGGAACATGTCCTCAGTCATGGTTCTAATGTTAGTGCAGGAGTCACAGTCTAATTTCATCCCAGTTTAAAAGTCAAAATTCTCTTTAAACATGATGTGGTATCTGGCTGACTACTTTTTGCCACAGTAGAAATTTATGGTTTGACTTTTCTTCTGATAAACATGTTTGCTTCCGTTCACGGGCCAGAGAGAAACCAGTCTGAACTTTTCCCATCTCCCACCACTGCATGATGTTATTGTATTTTTTTCTGTTTGCCATATCTCCCAAAAGCACGTTCGCCTCACACCTCCAGGGTTGGGGGTTCGATTCCCGCCTCCACCTTGTGTGTGGAGTTTGCATGTTCTCCCCGTGCCTCGGGGGTTTCCTCCGGGTACTCCGGTTTCCTCCCCCGGTCCAAAGACATGCATGGTAGGTTGATTGGCATCTCTGGAAAATTGTCCATAGTGTGTGATTGCGTGAGTGAATGAGAGTGTGTGTGTGTGCCCTGCAATGGGTTGGCACTCCGTCCAGGGTGTATCCTGCCTTGATGCCCTATGACGCCTGAGATAGGCACAAGCTCCCCGTGACCCGAGGTAGTTCGAATAAGCGGTAGAAAATGAGTGAGTGAGAGAATACAGACTCTTGAACTGGACATTGTGGAAATTGAGATAACAATGTTGACAGGGAGTCGGGCAGGAGCTGGAACCTGCTGTTGCTGAAATGAGACTGCAGGTAAGCTCTTTGTTAAAGGACAAAGCAAAGGGGGCCCAGTTTAGAGAGAAGGACTGACCAGGACAAGCAGATGGTTTGTTTGATGAACAATTATGGTGCACTTCTGATCCCTCTGAAATGAGAAGATTAGCAGTTGATTTCTACTCTAAACTCTACACTGCTGAGGATTCAGACCCACAAAACCAAGCTGAAGCTGAAGCTTTTCCAGCTTCTCCAAAGCTTACATCTGACCAACAACATGAACTTGATTCTCCACTAACATTTGAGGAAGTTACAAAAGCTGTACAAGAACTTTTCACAGGCTGGACCCCTGGACTTCCCTACAAGTTTTACAAAGAATTCTGGGATGTTATTGGTAAAGACTATTTTGAAATATTAGTGACCACTATACAGACTGGCTCCTTCCCTAAAAGCTGTCTTGAATGGAGTTTAAAGCCGTTGTTATTGTAGCAGTGTACATTCCCCCGTGTGCTAATGCTAAGAACCCACTGCATGAGCTGTACAGCGACATTACCGTACTTCAAACACACAGCCCTGATGCCTTTTTCATAATAGCCGGTGACTTTAACCACGCCAACTTAAAGACAGTGTTACCGAAGTTCTACCAACATGTGAACTTTGGAACAAGGGGAAATAATATACTGGACTTGGTTTACACTACAGAGAAGCATGCATACCGGGCTGAGCCCCGCCCCCACCTCGGGTTCTAAGATCACATATCTGTTTTGCTAATCCCTGCATATAGACCACTCCTGATACGGAAAAAAGGGGTTCAGAAACTTATCACAGTCTGGCCAGAGGATGCTACCTCAAAACTCCAGGACTGCTTTCAGTGCACAGACTGGAATATGTTCAGAGAGGCCTGTGAAAACAACACATCACTCCCTGACACACTGAACCTATTCTACTCGCGGTTTGACATGCAGAATAACACACCTGCACAAAAACTGCCCACATCGCCCAACGACCAGGTGCTCTGTCTCTCTCCAGCTGATGTAAGGAAAACCCTATCCAGGATTAACCGACGCAAGGCTGCGGGCCCCGATGGTATACCAGGCCGGATACTGAGAGGCTGTGCGGCACAGTTGACTGACATCCTTACGGATAACTTTACCACCTCACTGAGCCAGGCAGTCGTCCCCACATGTCTCAAGTCCACGACCATCATACCGGCTCCAAAGAAAGCACCTGTGTCCTGTTTGAATGACTACCGTCCCATAGCACTGACCCCAATCGTGATGAAGTGCCTTGAGAGGCTAGTCATGAAAAATATAACAACCAGTCTCCCCAACACCCTTGATCTGCTCCAGTTTGCATATCACCAGAATGGATCTACAGACGATGCAATTGCTCTTAGCCTCCACCTAGCCCTCACACACTTTGAAAACAAAAATTCCCATGTCAGAATGCTGTTCATAGATTTCAGCTCAACGTTCAACACAATCATCCCACAACAGCTCATTCATAAACTGCAACTGCTGGGCCTTAGCAACTACCTCTGTAATTGATCCTGGACTTTCTAACTGGAAGCCCTCAGTCAGTGTGTATCGGCCAAACAATATCGAGCACTACAACACTGAGCACAGGCGTACCACAAGGCTGTGTGCTCAGCCCACTGATCTTCACGTTGCTGACACCCGACTGCATTGCAATGTTCAGCTCCAACCGCATCGTCAATGTTCAGCTCCAACCGCATCGTCAGCGGCTGCACTTTTACTTGAGTAATATTCTAAAAGGTGACTTTCACTTCTACCAAAGTCTTTTTCTAATACGATACTTGTACTTTTACTCAAGTATTGCTTTCTAGTACTTTATACAACACTGCATAGTTCTTTTAGACTTCTAGCAGCTCTCAAAGTTTTCTTTTTATCCTTGTAGCTGTCGGGTGGTTAGGGTTAATTTGTCTCACCAATAACAAGCGCAGATTTGAATGTGTTGCTCAGAAGATTAGGGAGCCAATTTTCAAGAAAAGCGCAAACATCCGAGCCCTCTGTTTTTTCGGGTAGACCGATCAGTCTCAGGATTGAACGTCTTCCCGTCTTTTGAATGGTTTTGATTGGTGTCCCAATTTGACAGCTTTTGGTGGCATTTTGTCTCGTTTTTCTTATATTAGCTAACCAAAAAATATATCCAGGTTTGGATCCTTTTAAAGGAGTTTTAAAAGCAAAACCTGTCCATTCTACTTTTTAATGTTTGCTCCCAGGACAATAAACTGGAAACTGGACTACATCCACCTCGAACGCACTACACAGCGAAAGTTTAAAGAACTGCTGCGTCTTTGTTTTTATGGAGATGTCCATCGACAGAGTTCCGAACTCTGGCATTCAGCTAGACGGGCTCACCTCGTTTTGCGACAACAGAAATGCAGTCCGGAGCGGTAAGGCTCACGGTGTTGGTGTGTGTGTTTACATCAACACGGAATGCTGTAAAAACTTTGTGCTTGTTTCTAGTTACTGCTCATCGTTAGTGAAGTTTGTGACTGTTAGATGCAGGCCATTTTATTTACCACGGGAATTCACCACGGTTTTCACTGTCAGAGTTTACTTTCCCCCAGCGCAAAAATGCTAAAGAGGCGCTAATGCTAAAGAGACTCTATGTGAACTCTATGGGGCTTTTAGCGATCTGCAGAATGTTCACCCCGACAGACTGCTTATCATCGCCAGAGATTTTAATCATGTAAATCTCAAGTCAGTGTTGCCTAAATTCCATCAGCATGTGGACTTTGCTACGAGAAGTGAAAACATGCTGGATCTTGTTATACAAACATTCCCGGCGCGTATCGTACGGAGCCCCGCCCACTGTCATGCAGACCCCATTCCAGCATACAGACCACTGGTCAGACTCTACACCGGTTCTGAAGCAGGTGAAATCCTGGCCATCAGGAGCCACCTCTGCTCTGCAGGACTGCTTTGAGTGCACTGGAACATCTTCAGGGAGGATTCGGGCCTCACGACCAGACTGTGTAACAGTTTATTTCCACAAGCCATCAGACACCTTAATAACTGAACTGAACTGTACCGAGCACAAAACACACACACACACACACACACACACACACACACACACACACACACACACACATGCACAATCAACTGTATGAACTAATTTACATCCATGTCCACAGCACATGCTGTCTCACATTTCAGTTGATTGCTGTTTTGCACATTATCTCATGTAACTGCTGCTATAACACTGTGTTCATTCCAGCATTTCTGCACACGCAATATTGTTTGTACCTACAGTATTTACACTGGTCTGTGCTGTTTTTGTGTATTGTCTTTTGTGTAATGTCTTGTATTTTTTGTCTAGACTGTCTTTTTTCCTGCATTGTCTTTCTGTCTTTCTGTCTTGTCTGTCTTGTCACACACTGTGTACACCAGGTTACATAGATACACTTTATGTATCTAGGACTACTTACTAAGTCCTTATAGCTCTGTCTTAGTTTATGTAACACCATGATCCTTGAGAAACGTTGTCTCATGTCACTGTGTACTACAACAGCTATATATAGCTGTAATAACAATAAAAGCTTTTTGACTTGACTTGACTCTTGACATGTGCCATGGCTTCACAATATGAATCATGTTTAAACTTGAACTCCAGAAAATAGTGATGCTTCTGCAATGAATCTGAAGTCATGAGTGAGAACTGCAGCGTAACCCCTGCCAAAGCCATGGCATTCTTTAAACCTCCCTCTTCAACTCGCTGCTTTTTTCAGGAAAGAAAGATCTTATGTTCCAGTCCAGATTTGAGCGGCTAAACCCACCATGAGCACTAAAATGTACACACTCATGTGTAACTGATCTCTCTGTGGTGGAAATCAAAACAAAACAAAACACAAGCTCCATATTTCAGTCACTGAGTCATTAGGACCTGAGAAGCTCTTTCTGAACAATCCAGCTCTTCACCCTTCATGGTGTGTGTAATAACGCTACGTCATCCTTCCTGTTACTGGCAGCTTTTAATCACACTTTTCCTTCATCCTTCACTCAGAAATCTGAAAGAATCTGAAAACAGTGGAGAAACAAAACCTGTGTCGGATAATTGTATTGCGCTTACATAAGATCACAAACCATAAATATGTCGCCTCATATTGCACAACCTGTATTAGTATTTATAGGATAGATTTTTTTACTCTTTTCCACAGAGCTCAGCCCACATCCAAAAATCACATCCAGCCCACATTCTGAGGGCATCACGCCCATCACCATGCTAACACACTCACACAGAGAAGAAAACACTCGTTTCATAACAGATAGTCCATATTTACTATTCTAAAGACATACAGAGATCATTTACATTTAATACACTATACAAATATATATTTGTATAGACCTTTAACAATAGACATTGTCTCAAAGCAACTTTAGGAAAATATAGAAATTAAAGTTTATAGAAGTGAAAGTTTCACACACACACACACACACACACACACACACACACACACACACACACACATTCTTTCCCTTTTTCCTTCAAAAGAAACAATGATTAAAACCAGAGCGAGAAAGGGAGAAAGTGTGTGTGTCACGTCAGTGTGTGTGTGTGTGTGTGTGTGTGTGTGTGTGTGTGTGTGTGTGTGTGTGTGTTTGGGGGAGGGTGATGAGAAGTGCGTGTGAGTAACCATGTACCACTGAGATCCCTCAGAGCTGAGGGACAATGTTATTTTTAGAAAGAGCGAGCGCATGAGAGAGAGAAGGTGCTAGTTAAATTTAGTACTTAATAAAATGGCCTGAATTAAATGTTCCCTCTGTGTAATTTAGAAAGAAAAGGTTAAAATGGACATGACTAAGATCTTCAAGTGCAGTAAGTTTCACTTGGCCAGTCCAACATGTTGATTTGTTTATTCTGTGAATATTTACATGATTTATTTACTGGTGTTTCTTAGGATCTTTATTGCATGACACAGTTTCACCCTGGCTTAAACTGCTGGACAGATCTCATTTGTCTCAAGAATATTCTAGAATTAAGTTCATGGTTGTCTCAGTTATTGCATGTTTCAGGTCAGTGGCTGCAAAACAAGCCCAATACTCACCCCTCCACTACCATGCCTCACAGCTGAGGTATTTGTGCTGATACCCCATGTTTGGCTTTCATCAGCACAAATTAATTAAGAAGACCAAACATCTCCACCTTGGGCTCATCAGTCTTGTTTAGTCTTTTTCTGATTGTGTTGTCATTAACAGGTATGTAAGGTCACATCATATAGGTCTTTTATGTCTCTGAGCATTAAAGGTTGTGACTGAAGTTTCCAGGACACTCACTCCTGCGACCAATGTATTGTCAAACTGAATGTCAGGTTATTTGGAGATGGTCTTCTAACACTTCCCAAATTGATGAGCATCATCTTTGCTTCTATGTAGTCTCTGAAGACTGAAGTCCTTTCACCTCAGCATGACATAAACACACACCTGAACGCTCCAGTACACCAAACCTCCATGTTCTGCTCTTACACACATACACAGACACCTTCTTGATTATGATCTAATCTTACATGTTTCATATTGGGATTTTCTGAATTTTGAAATCTGCTGTTTTTAGTAGACACCTGAGTTTATAGTTTGTTAAGAACTTGGTGAGGATGCATTGTTGTTATGTAGGTGCTAATTCATTTGAGAAACCTTTAAATGTTGCCTTATTTTTAAAAGCATGGGACATTCTTAAACTGAAGGAACATCCTTAAACATTCACCCTTGGTGAGCTTCTTACATGAACCTGAAGACATCATGGCCTGAGAAGAAAGCAAGGCGTTATCTTATTTAGTTTCTTAAGTGGGTGTGGAGCCTTTTATAAAAATCTCAATCTGCCTTTACTTTCCAGCTTCTGAAATATATGAGGAATACGGTATATGATATACAGGCGTGATGAACAGGAAGTGTTGTCTAACATAAATTATTAATTGTGTCCGTAGGGACCAATAAAAATATTTTGTTCTTTACTGCTTATTTCATAACGTGCTACAAATGATGTCTTATTGTTTCCATTCATGACGGATATGTATTAGTTAACCAGAGTGATGTGATTGTGGGTTTGCTTCAGATTCTCCGAGTGATGACATCCTGATGAATGTCTGCAGCTTAACATATACAGTATACTGTACATTCTTTCCAGCTATCAAGGCATTGGATGCTGACTGCTAACTTATGGACATGCATGTGGTCAACCTCAGCTCTTGCATAAGTCTGAGCATCAGAATAGGAATGATTAACCACGAAGGGTTTAGTGTTTCATCATCTCTTTTTAAAAACAGTGTTGTTGAATATTGCACATGATCCACCTCCAGAAACTTGTGTAAGGGGAAGTCACACATTCACATGTTAGCTGCCTCACTACTGACTATGTACGGTCGAAAAAAAATATAACTCAAAATAATCTGTTTCTCAAAAAAAAAAAAAAAAAATTTAATTGATTGATTTGCAGTTTTACTATAAAATCTTCTGTCTCTTTCAACTTCACAGAGATGGATCAGTTTATGTGATTCTGAATCACAATCCAGGAGCAGGTCATTTACCACATAAACTAGAGTCACCAGATACTGTAATGATTCCTGGACATTCTGAAAACAATGTGGTCATAAAGTTAGACAGCTGACACAAGTGGAGTTCAGGTCCATCAGTATATACTCAGGATACTATTCAAGCGTCTGGTAGTTTGCATTTTGTTTGATTGTTAAACACAAGTTTGTAAGATTGCTGATTCCACACAATGAGAAATTTCCTGCAAGCAATTTGATGATGAAACAGATTCTGTTGGTTTAACAGAACTGCTGCCACTGATAAAATAGTCACTGACGCAAGTGCAGTACGCAACCACTAAATCCTCATAATAAAAATAGAACACACAGAATAACACATCACATATTTTAATCATATATTTGCCTTGTCTATGCACATTTCCTTCATATCCAAATTTCTTGTTAAAATGTAGCTTCAGGCTAACAAATCCCTCAGATCCAGTGAGTCACACACAGTCATCAGGAAACAAGACCAGGCCTGGCATTGCTCAAGCTCGACTGTCACTCTAATCAATGCAGAAGAAACATAATCACAGGCTTCTGTTTTCTTTACTGTCATATGTAATGCCAAGGGTCAGCTCTAGAAGCTCGGTGTCCTCGGGGATGTGTATGTGGGTGTCAGGAAGACTTGTTTGATGTGGTTTTCATTTTCTATTTCAGTCCCAGCTGAAGACAAACCAAAAGCCCTTCTCTGTGTCAGAAGTAAATGTCAGCAAGCAGTTGTCCTTTTACCAGATAATTAGAGACTCTTTACCAAAGAACACTGCACCTAATTTACAATAAACAGAACTGGATTAAATTTACTCCAGCGATAATCAATTCCATGTGGAAAGACAAATATGAGACCAAACAGGTACTGAAGTAGTCACCCTGTGTCCTGATGTTATAAAGGGGCTCAAAACTCAAATGTCTCTGAGGCCCTCTAGTGGCTGGTTGTGGTACAGTTTATAACCCCGCCCATTCCCATGGAAATAAATGGGCCAAATTTACATTCATGTTACATTCCTACAAACTAGTTAAAGGAATAATGCTCTGTCATTTTCACAAGTTCAGGTTAACATCAACAATGTTGTATGAATGTCACACAGCCGTTAAAATGCAGGCAGATTTTATTGCAACAGGCTATCAAATCCAAAGGAGGTCAACCAGAAAACAAGAAGAAGAGTCAAACCATATAGTGTACACAATGAACAAAAGGCTTAGTGTTATTGTGCATAAAGTCACTGTGTGTGTATGTGTGTGTGTGTGTGTGAGAGAGAGAGAGCGAGAGAGAGATAGAGAGAGAGAGAGAGAGAGAGAGAGAGAGAGAGAGAGAGAGAGAGAGAGACAGAAATCAAGGTAAAAGGGCAGCAGTAAAAAAGATTTAGACTCACTTCTAATGGCAATAAAAATATCTGATAATATTCAACATTAATAATGAGAAAGTGGAATCTCATGGCTTTACAGCTTACATAGTTGTGCAGATACAAAGGAAGTGGTTAAGACTAAACCTTCTCTTTGAAGCTCTTCCTTAATAATCTAGTGAACTAACATGAGGACCTGCTTCTGATCGAGACACTGAACGTCCACTAAACACTGTAAAGCTCATAAAAACACTCAGTTGAAACTCAACACTAAATTTTCAAATATAACAGTGAAGTAATCCTGAGGTCGATCGAGTCCAGGTTTACTTTACTGAGTCTGCTTCAGTGTAAATGTACACACACATTCAGGAATATGATTGAGATACCAACATCTTTAATCTTCATACAGGAATTCCATAATTAACTTATTTCCTGTGTGAACACTGTCCCACATGTGATTGGAGACATCACCTGAGACACATTGTCACTACCTGTCTGAACACGGTTGAAAAATCAAGCTAAAAAAATTTTTTTTTAAAGATTTTTTTTAATCATATTATCTCTATTGATGACCTTCATTAAACCTAAAGTGAATCGTCCAGGTTTTGACTCTCCAAATATTCTGCTGTTGTTTTTTTTCAGCACAAACAATGACATTAAAACCCATGTCCTGGTATTAGCACATGGAGAACTGGACCGGCGTGGAGGAGAGAGGCTGTGTATATGGTGCGGTTCCAGTGAGTTCTGTTCTGTTCAGTCATGCCTAAGACTCGTTCATTCCCGTAAAACAGCTCGAGCTTGCACACTATATATAGTAAAGTGGAGGGTATGCGATGAGCCACCACTGAGGAGCTAGACCTGTGTGTAAATAAGAAAGTAATACAACTTTCTGTCATATAGATACAGTTATTTATATCATACATGTAAAAATGGTTGGTGGAAGATTATATCAAAAATTTTGGCACTGCAGGAATGTCTCCTTTCTGGAGAAGTTCATTTTTTTCCCTTGGAGATGGTCAGAGAGATTTCTGCCTCAGGTTATTTTGTGGATCATAGAATAGAATAATGAATGCACCTAAAGTGAGCATGTGTTCTTTACATGAGAGTGCAGCGTCATGTTATTAATTCGACAACTCAAAATAACAAGTTACAGCCAGAATAAAATCCTCTACATCTTACACGTACATTACAATTTCATAGCCTTCTTTTTATAATGGTACCATACAAACAATCATGGCAGAAATAACTATTGGGACACAATAAAGATCAGTCACAGATGTGTGACAGGACAAGAGGTGGGTCAGAACACAGGAAATAATTCAAAGCCTGGATTAGGTTGCCCTCTGGTGGTGTGGAAGAGAAAACTTTATAAGGGTAGTGACTGCTATACTGCTTATGGTGTCTATACCAAACTGTACTTACTGATTACAGTCAGCATTTACTGTTATACTGTCACTATACTACTGTACTATCATTATACTGTTATACTGTCACAATACTACTGTACTATCATTATACTGTTATACTGTCATTATACTACTGTAACATCATTATACTGTTATACTGTCACTATACTACTGTACTATTATTATACTGTTATACTGTCATTATACTACTGTAACATCATTATACTGTTATACTGTCATTATACTACTGTAACATCATTATACTGTTATACTGTCATTATACTACTGTACTATTATTATACTGTTATACTGTCACTATACTACTGTACTATTATTATACTGTTATACTGTCACTATACTACTGTACTATCATTTACTGTTATACTGTCACTATACTACAGTACTATCATTATACTGTTATACTGTCATTATACTACTGTAACATCATTATACTGTTATACTGTCACTATACTACTGTACTATTATTATGCTGTTATACTGTCACTATACTACTGTACTATTATTATACTGTTATACTGTCACTATACTACTGTACTATCACTATACTGTACTATTATTATACTGTTATACTGTCACTATACTACAGTACTATCATTTACTGTTATACTGTCACTATACTACTGTACTATTATTATACTGTTATACTGTCACTACACTACTGTACTATCACTATACTGTACTATTATTATACTGTTATACTGTCACTATACTACTGTACTATTATTATACTGTTATACTGTCACTATACTACTGTACTATCATTTACTGTTATACTGTCACTATACTACAGTACTATCATTATACTGTTATACTGTCATTATACTACTGTAACATCATTATACTGTTATACTGTCACTATACTACTGTACTATTATTATGCTGTTATACTGTCACTATACTACTGTACTATTATTATACTGTTATACTGTCACTATACTACTGTACTATCACTATACTGTACTATTATTATACTGTTATACTGTCACTATACTACAGTACTATCATTTACTGTTATACTGTCACTATACTACTGTACTATTATTATACTGTTATACTGTCACTATACTACAGTACTATCATTTACTGTTATACTGTCACTATACTACTGTACTATTATTATACTGTTATACTGTCACTATACTACAGTACTATCATTTACTGTTATACTGTCACTATACTACAGTACTATCATTATACTGTTATACTGTCATTATACTACTGTAACATCATTATACTGTTATCATTATACTGTAATACTGTCACCATACTATGTTTCCACCCGCGCTGCGCTTTCACATGCACTGCGCCTTTAAGCGCTCGGAGCTGTCGGTCACACTGAGGATGTAGCGCTGGTGTAGCCAACATGGCCCCCGACCAGCCGCCGCTTCTCTCCGCTATGAAGAGACGAACTAACGCTCCTTCTCCGCTGCCACCGGACACAGTCAGCCCAAACCAGGGCGTTGCTGGTAAAAGAGGGGGGTAGAGCTGCCCATGTCAGGCCCATCACTGTCAGCCAAAGCCACGTTCAGCCGTGTGACAAAGAGCCGGGTGTCGGCGGTGGCAGAACCATGAGCAAGGATTATTCCATTAATCTGTCCGTGCAGAGGGTGCTGAGTCTGTGGGTACAAGGCACTGTGCCCACACTGCAGCACTTCACAGGTACGTGGCATTGTCACTTAAAAGCACTCAGCACGCGTTCCCTTCGTCTACTCACCTGTCCCTACATCTATCTGTTCACCTCCCGGCGCGTCAAGTCACTGCCGGTTTAGGGACCCGGACACAGGCAGCTGCACGCGCGCATCCATTTTAAATGTCATTTTATATTCTAGAAACTATTGGTGCTCTGTTTCATGTCTCTGCTTCATGTCTCTGCTTCATGTCTCTCTTCTTCATGTCTCTGTTTCATGTCTCTGTTTCATGTCTCTGCTTCATGTCTCTCTGCATCATGTCTCTCTGCATCATGTCTCTCTGCTTCATGTCTGTCTGTTTCATGTATCTCTGCATCATATCTCTCTGCTTTATGTCTCTGCTTCATGTCTCTGTTTCATGTCTGTTTCATGTCTCTGCTTCATGTCTCTGCTTCATGTCTCTCTGCATCATGTCTCTCTGCAGCATGTCTCTCTGCTTCATGTCTGTCTGTTTCATGTATCTCTGCATCATATCTCTCTGCTTTATGTCTCTGTTTCTCTGTTTCATGTCTCTGTTTCATGTCTCTCTATTTCATGTCTCTCTGCTTTATGTCTCTGTTTCTCTGTTTCATGTCTCTGTTTCATGTCTCTCTGTTTCATGTCTCTGTTTCATGTCTCTTTGCTTCATGTCTCTGTTTCATGTCTCTCTGCTTCATGTCTTTGTCTCATGTCTCTCTGTTTTATGTCTGTCTGCTTCATGTGCATCACTCTCTCTCTCTCTCTCTCTCTCTCTCTCTCTCTCTCTCTCTCTCTCACACACACACACACACAAACACACAAACACACAAACACACACACACACACACAAACACACACACTGATGTTATATATATATATATATATATATATATATATATATGTGTGTGTGTGTGTGTGTGTGTGTGTGTGTGTGTGTGTGTGTGTGTGTGTGAGTGTTAACGTGTGTGTGAGAGCAGTGTTGTATAAAGTACAATACTTGAGTAAATGTACAAGTATCGTACTAGAAAAAGACTTCAGTAGAAGTGAAAGTTACCTTTTAGAATATTACTCAAGTAAAAGTCTTAAAGTATCTGATATTTACTGTACTTAAGTATCAAAAGTCATTTTCTGATATTTAATGTACATAAGTATTTGAAGTAAAAGTAAAAAGTAAAATTTCAGTGATTTTCAGTAGACATAAGATCAGGGGCGGTTCTAGGGTCTCATCTTTAGGGGGTTTTAGTCCTCAGTGAGAATTTAAAACAAGAAGAGTTTTATATTATATATTATATGACTACATAGTAAGCCAAAAGTTATGGTATTATTAAATGGCAAAAGTGGACACCAAAATTTTATGCATGATGTAATGATTCCAGTCTTGAATCAGATCAGTTCATGTATGTGTGCATTCTCTACTAACAGTGTGTCCAATGAATGCAGTCATTAATAAACTAATATTCACAAAACAAAGACCAAATCAATAAATGTTATTTTTATTTAATATTGAATGGATTGTTTACATTAATATTTTGTTTGTGCTACAACTCTGGTAATAAGAATAGTGACATTTCACTGTTTTGGTTGCCTCTTTGCGGCTTTCAGCCGATTAACGTTATAGATAAACGCCTCCTGCTCTGACTGCGAGTGCACGCTGCTCGTCCCTGTGCTTCTCCGTACAGCGTGCGGAGTGTAATGTAATCTAGGAGCAGTGATTCACCGAACCTCCCTTATTGCAGTCGCACACATTTCTTCTGATTTTATTTTGTAGTAACGAGTAACAAAGATGCTTAGTGGAAATATAACGGAGTAAAAGTTTACATTTTATCTAGGAAATGTAGTGGAGTAAAAGTGAAAGTTGACATAAATTTAAATACAAAGTAAAGTACAGATACGTGACATTTCTACTTAAGTACAGTAACGAAGAATTTGTACTCCGTTACATTACAACACTGTGTGAGAGTGTGAGTGTGTTAAAGTGTGTGTGAGCGTGTGAGAGTGTGAAAGTGTGTGAAAGTGTGTGAGTGTCTGTGAGAGTGTGTGAAAGTGTGTGAGTGTGTGTGAGAGTGTGTGAAAGTGTGTGAGAGTGTGAAAGTGTGTGAGTGTGTGTGTGTGTGTGAGCGTGTGAGAGTGTGTGAAAGTGTGTGAGTGTGTGAGAGTGTGTGTGAGAGTGTGTGAGTGCGTGAGAGTTTGTGAGAGTGCGTGAGAGCGAGTGTGAAAGTGTGCGTGAGAGTGCGTGAGGGTGTGTGAGGGTGTGTGTGTGAGTGTGTGTGTATGTGTGTGTGTGTGTGTGTGTGTGTGTCATGCCTCACCCTCTTACATCAACCTCCTACATCTCTTTCACACCTGGAACAGTTCCTGAAGAAACCTGGAGAACGGAGCTGCAGGGAAGCTCCTCACATGCACATGTAGACTGGAGAAATGTCTCAGTGTAAGGTTTAGGTCAGAGTCTGTCAGGGGCTTTGGGAGAGGAATCCGACTACAATCCAGCTACAGCTTCCAGTTGTCACTTACAGCAGAACAGGAAGGTGGCAGTGTGTGTGTAGTTTCTGGTATTCAGAGCCGAGTGATCGGTCAAAGCTTCATCAACACTCAGTGATTATAAATCAGACTGTAGATCAGACTCTGAGTCTAATGTTACAGAGGAAAAGAGGAAAAATCACTGTGAAATAACTTGTCTTTCAAACAGTCAGGAAACTAAATGACATCCGCTTTCACTTCCTGTAAAAACACAAACTCAAGTATGTGAGTCTGTGAATTAGTAACAGTTTAAAACAATAGTCGATTTTACAGATTATATTACATTAATTATCTCAAACTTAAAGTTATGTGGATTCCCTGAATATAAAGATGATTATTTTTCTCATTATATTTTATTTTTCACTCAGAAAGACTTATTACACAACATTGACCAGTTGTGTGTCTTTCAGATCGTTTCTCTGTGTTTATCTATTCGTCCTTTATGGTGTGTGTTACAGAGATGTGGTACTGGGTCTTCCTGTGGTGTCTCTTCTCATCACTGTTTGTTCACGGGGCCGTGGGGCTGCTCATGTGTGTGATGCTGCAGAGGCACAAGCGTGGACGCCTCATTACGCTGGTGCTGATCAGTGCCGGCTTTCTGGCCTCCATCATCGGAGGCATTCTCACCAGTAAGTACCTGCACGCACCCGAGTCATTTCCTGATAGAAGATGTCATTTACTAGCTAGCTCAGCTCACCTTTTCTACCAGCTCTGTTTCATAAAGTAGGTGAAGGCATGTGAGGTATATTAGGGACAGAATAAGTAGTGGTTTTTATTATGTTCCTCTTTGACGGTGTGGTGTTGGTATCAGGTGCAGTGGTGGCCTGGGTGTATCGTGTCGCAGGAAAGGACATGGCTCCTCTGGAGGCTCTGGTGTTCGGGGTGGGCCAGACCACGCTCACCATCCTCATCTCCTTCTCCCGCATCCTGGCTACTCTGTGACTGGACCTGGTGGAGGAGGTGGCTGGAGACATGAGATATGGAACTGTGGTTCCTGGAGGTGGCTTACAGGTGGAGGTACATGGCTTAGCTGCCTTGTGGTTGGCAGCTCAGGCCACAGTAAATGCTAAGAAAGGTGTTTTATTTTTCACTGTAATCGCCAGGAGGACCTCCGTCCGAGCCTGTGAATAGGCTCACATCTTGTTGGATCATAAACTGCACTTTGGTGGTCGCTGCACTGACGACTGACAGGAAACAGATAACAGGAAGCTATAGTGACTGTCTTCAGAAGTTTGTCCTTCTATGTTTGTTTCTGCATTCAACTTCTGGGAAGTATTTTCTGTCAGTCCTGTATTGTTCAGCGTGTTCAGCGCTCAGAGTAAATCCACAGCACCTGAGGACCAGCATGACGTTTCAGCACACACCACCTACGCACTCCCCCATTACAGACTGAATATATTTAACCCTTTCTGTTTGTCTGATGTTTCTGTCTTGCAGCAGTCTTATCAGTATGGATGTTAATGCTATACAGTCTAACTCACCTTCTCAGTGTTAACACACCTGACAGACAGGAGGTTTATCTCGGCTGTGATCCAGCTCACGTTATTATAATCCACTTTAACACTTTACTCAAAGATAATCAAGATTACTGAATATATACTGATTGTTTATCAAACATATTTAATTCTTTATTATGGACAACTCCAGTGATTTGAGTTGAATCTACTGAGGTTTGATTCACAGATGAAATGCTCCTTCAACATGTATTACTGAAGCTCCAGCATCACTTAGACCCTGTTTACAGCCTCCCATCAGCTCAGCTAATGTAATCATGATGAAGGGTTTGTACATGATTATTTTACACTAAGGTTCCTGAGAGGAAAGTTTAGATGTAGGGTTTGTAAAGGTATCAATGCGTTTTCTCACATTAGCTTTTAATTACCTTTATAATCATCTCTCTTTGTACATCAATCCCATGAGTCTCTGTTGCATGTAGATTTGCTTTTCTTTTGTACCTCAGGCCTTAAGCACACTGGGTTTATAGAGAAGAGTATAAATGTGGTGCACTGCTGGGTCACGGCTTCCTGTAGGTTCCTGTGCACCTTCTCTACACACATGGAGGGGACTTTAGAACCTCCACTCTGCTAAGAAGCTCAATGGTCCTGGAATTAAAGTGTCTGTTGCTCAGTGTCGTGCTTTATACTGCTTTAATGACCTTGATCTTTGAGGTCAGCAAGGCTGTGTCTCTGTGTCTTCGAGCCATGACAGGAAGTTAGGAGTCAAATCAGAGTCAGCAGAACCTGAACCTGAAATGCTTAGCAGAAGAAATGCATGACTGTAATGCTGAAAAAACACTTCGGGCAGAAAATTACAGTCTACGAGACCATTTGAATAGAGTGCGGCAGATTAAGGCATTCATCAGGTTGAAGAGCAGCAGTTTTCCTCACACACCTCTGAAAAATACAGTTAAAACCTCATTACACACGAAGAGTTTTTTTTCCTGGTGTTCAGGTTGAGAATCTGCTGACTCTCATATTTCATTGCATAAAGTTGTAGCATATTTATGACATTTAAGAAGTATTGTGAAGTATTTTTTATCTATAATCTCATTCCAGTTTCAGCTCTGGACCTGAAGCTTAGCTTTTAGTTGTCGGTTGTTAGTTTGGTTCAAGGGACAGACAGAAATTGAACTTTGGCAATATTTCTGATTGAACGCCATCATCTGTCTGAATGAACCCACTTTATTTCAGCAGCCAGTGTCTAACGGAGCAGGACAGCACATTAAATCAAACCTGTTTCTTACAGCTGTTCTACATGCTATTATGTTGTTTACGTCGCCACCTTGCTGCTAATTCTGCAGGGACTTGCATCAGTTCCTGATGGTTTAATGTCTTTAGATTAATAGGATTAAATCAACACTTTATTTATCTGCTATTTGTAAGAAATTGAAAGAAGGAGGTGCAGTTTATATAAACAGATCTGATCAGAAATGTGTTCACCACAAGTTCTTATTTATACTGAATTGTGAATGTTACAGATTCACAGTTAGACACGTTTATCTCTGGTCATGAGTTTTTCTCTAAAGCTTTAGCTGTACTGATTCTCCTGTACGTTCATGTCTGTAAACTGTCGAACTGATAAAATTGTTCTTTTGCAGACTTATTTTGAAAGGCCAGACAAATTCAACAATATTATTACAGACTTATTATTATTATTATTATTATTATTATTATTATTATTATTATTATTATTATTAGGGTTATTGTTCATCGTCAGTAGCAGATCTGTCCACTAGAGGGCGCTTTTAAAGCGACACCATGCTTCATTACCTCTTTAAAGGGTTAAAGAGACACGAGTCTGATTGTTTTCTTATGTTTCTAATCTGATGTTTCAGCTTCTTGGTTTTCTGTACAGAGACGTACAAAGATCTCTGTATTCTATTCTTTAAATACAGGACTTACAGCAGCCTCTTCTTTTAGAAATATAAATACACAATTTTGGATAATGCTCCTAGATTTATTATATATAAAATACATATAAAAGAGACCATCAGATTTTACTAGTAGACTAAAGTACAATAGATCCCAAACATATTAGATAATAGATGAGTTTTTAATCTGAATCTTTCTTTATTCCTCACCACAAGCTGCTGGATTTACAGGTTTCAGTTATAGAAGGACATCATCACGTCCATATCAGTCATATTTCTACAGAAACTATTTGAGATTCTTAACCATCCTAACCTCAGACCTCCAGCTCAAAAGAAAATAAGCAAACATCAGACACCAGACTCATCTCACGTGGTTGGACATCAGAGGTTATTAGGAGGTTATTAGGAGATTCCTTAAGTTTTTGTCCTGAATCTCTCCTGTACTGAAGTACTGAGCAGGCCATCCAGTCTCTTGTCCCATTTCTCTTGTGAAATGTTGTATCACTTTGACCTACACAAGTGTCTTATATGTGTTTGAGCTGTGTCACTACATGCAGAGAGTGTAAATGGAAAGGATCGATCCTCCACAGTCAACTCTGTACAGAACATGGACATGGCTTATGTAGATAGTGTACCATAAGGTTCTTTTTTTAATTTTATATCAGCTGGGGTACAGCTGGGGTTTATAACATGGATATGATTGTAAAAAAAAAAAGTTTTTCTGTAAATAAACTACTGACATTTGAAATAAAAAAAGAAACCAATTTCTAATAAAACTTTGGACAGCGTGGTCATTTACATACAGAGTGCGATGTACCTTCTAATGTTCCTCATGGAGCAGCTCTATCACCAGGTCCACATCATACCTGTGTCTTCTCTCCACCTACAGATTAAACACTTTCAGCTAACAGCCTTCTTTATAATACTGCTGACTGTTTCAGTATCAGCAGGTCGAGCTGTGTTTAGTTAGTTTTAACTGTATTTATTTATTAGATAGTTATTTTTAGATAGTTTTATTGCATTTATGTTCACTTACATCACTAAAAAAATGGCGGCAGGTCATCACTACATTTCAGAATGAGGTAGGATGAGTATCTCCACCAAAACAAAAGAGGTTTAAGAGAAAATGTCTACAAGTTACATAAAAAATATTTACTTACTCATCAACATGTGAAGTCATTATTTCCCCACAGGGTGAGTGCATGTGGACCTTGTGTTGGAACGAGCCAATCACATTATGAGAAGATAACAGACGTGTGTTGGTGCTGACAGGAAATAAAGTCTCACATTCAATTAATTCAACAGAAATAATCAGCTGTGTCTGAAGTTCCTTTTTTCTCCCTGATGCTGGAATGCAGTGCGAAAGAGAAGGATGATTAATAATCAGTAGAGTGTTTTAGCATTTCTATAATCTCCAAAGGCTGATTCTTACTACTGACGTGATGATGCAGTTAACACAAGGCTCTGATCAGGTCCATCATCTCCAACATGGTCTGATAGAACAGACAACTCGTCATCCAGCAGCATGTTTACAGCAACATTCTCATGTGATAATGCTAGAAATAAAAGAGTGCTATAATCACTGTCTTTTTATTTCAGCATCCTCAAAAATAAATAAATAAACAAATAAAACCAATAAAAATGAGTGTCCTGATATAGAACTGCTTTGGGTCTCTCACTGTATCCTCAGTAATAAAGCTGCTGAGACACTTGAATATTATTAAGTGGACTAACGCACGTGGCTCCATTGTCTTTAGTTTCCTCCTTAGGAAACCCTTTATGGTTAAAGAGCTCCAGCAAACAGAGTGACGCTCTTTAACCTGGAAAATTAGAACGAGAGAAAACAACTTCATACCAGAAAGTATAATATCTAATAATCTTTAAACGAGTGACGCTATTTACTGCATTCTATCTTACGTGTCACAGGAACATTGAGCCAGAGCTCTCCATTACGGCCGTGCACTATTTTTAGGAGAACTTAGAAAGTAGCCCCAGCCTTTAAATTCCATTGTTTCAAGTTAAGGTATTTGGAACAATGTGTGATCCTCGCCCATGGGTACAGGCGCCTGTTGTGGTGTCCCGCCTTTTGGTCTGCTGAAGACAACATTTTAAAAGTATTTTCAGCTGTAAAGCACAAGAAGGATTTATTACATGTATAACATACAGTACACACACAACAAACATGAATGGACAGTATAGGCTGAATTTGTGGCCCGTGGACCCTGAACCTGCCCTGTGATCAGTAGTTCAGTAGCTCATGATGATGGTGTAATGATTTGGGGAATGTTTTATGCCACATACTGGGATCTTAAAACCAGCTGAGCATCATTTCAGTGCCATCTCTCTATCTGTGTGTCATCTGCCTGGAGTTTCAAACACTTAAGTACATCCATTAACATGTTAATGTTCAGTAAGTCCTGTCTGCTCTCAGCAGAGCCTCATGGTGCTGGAAACGTGCCTCCATGTTGACCTGACTGCATCACCACACGCTGTAAATCTCCACTTTTAGGAGATTTGAGTTTTTTTTTTCAAGCATCTATTATATTTCTTCACATTTCTTCTTCTCTGTCCCAACTAATCATTAATTGACTAAATAATTAAACCATAAAACATATTAAATGACAAACCTACGTATATGACTTTGACTAACGTGGTTTATTCTTACTGTAGTTAATATATGTATCTCACATATTACTCATAACAATTTTATAATCTGTAAAAAATATTTTTATCAAGCACTGGTCCACTGCCAGAGATTAGTAATTATTATATAAATAAATTAAATCCTGAAGTTAAATGTAATAATCCCTTTCACCAATTTAACTAAGTACTGATTTAATGAAATAAATAAAATATGCCACAGTATGAACAGATAAGAAGAGGAGAAACTTTCTCACTGTGATCCACCAGGGAGCGCTGGTGTCCCTTAACAGAGAAAGTCATTCACTAACACAATCACAGAGACTTAGTCTGGATGACTTAACAAATTAATATCGCTGATGAAGCAGAACATCAATAAAACCACACAAGTTTTAATTGTGATGATTTTGACTCACACTTAGCAAAAACCCACAAATTCACTATCTCTAATAATTTAGAATATGGTGACAAGTCAATAAGCTAATCAACTGAAAACTCCTGCAACGGTTTCCTGAGACATCAAAATGGTCTCTCAATTTGGTTCATTAGGCTACACAATCATGGGGAAGACTGTTGTCCAGAAGACAATCACTGACACCCTTCACAAGGAGGGAAAGCCACAAACATTCATTGGCGAAGAACTGTTCACAGAGTTCTGTATCCAAGCATGTTAGCAGACAGTTGAGTTGGAAAAAAGTGTGGAAGAAAAAGATACACAACCAATCAAGAGAACCGCAGCCTTGAGGGGTTTGTTAAGCAAAATAGATTCAAGAATTTGGGTGAACTTCACAAGGAATGGACTGAGGCTGGGGACAAGGCATGAAGGAATTTATCTACAGTTGTCGTATTCCTCTTGTTAAGCCTCTCCTGAACCACAGACAATGTCAGAGGCGTCTTAGCTGGTCTAAGGAGAAGAACTGGACTGCCCAGTGGTCCAAAGTCCTTTTTCAGATCAGAGCAAGTTTTGCATTTCATTTGGAAACCCGAGTCTGGAGGAAGGCTGGAGAAGCTCATAGCCCGAGTCCAGTGTTAAGTTCCCACAGTCTGTGATGATTTGGTGTACAATGCCATCTGCTGCTGTTGGTCCACTGTGTTTTGTGAAAAACAAATTCACTGCACACGTTTAACAAGAAATTTTAGAGCTCTTCATGCTTCCTTCTGCTGGGCAGCTATTTAAAGATGCTGATGACATTTCCCAGTGGGATTTGGCACCTGCCCACATGCCAAAAGCACCAAAAGATGGTTAAATGACCGTGGTGTTGGTGTGAGTGACTGGCCAGTAAACTCACCAGACCTGAACCCCATAGAGAATCTATGAGCTGTTGTCAAGAGAGAAAATGAGAAACAAGAGACCAAACAAAGCAGATGATCTGAAGGCCACTGTTAAAGAGACCTGGGCTTCCATACCACCTCAGCACTGCCACAGACTGATCACCTCCTAAAGCAAAAGGAACCCCAACCATGTATTAAGTACATATGCAGTAAATGAACAAACTTTCCAGAAGGCCAACAATTCACTAAAAATGTTTTTTTTTTTTGTCTTATGAAGTATTCTAATTTTTTGAGATAGTGAATTAGTGAGTTTTTGTTAAATGTGAGCCACAATCTTCACAATTAAAAGAACCAGAGACTTAAATTACTTCAATCTGTGTGTACTGCATTTATATAATACACAAGTGTCACTATTTAAATTGAATTACTGAATTAATGAACTTTTCCATGACATAATTAATGATTGAGATTAAACTATATGTGTATTAGATGTGGTAGATGGGGTAGCTGGGCTAGATGGGGTAGATGAGTTAGTTGTGTTAGATGTGTTAGATGTGTTAGTTGGGGTAGATGTTTTAGATGGGTTTAATGTGTTAGATGTGTTAGATGGGGTACATGTGTTAAATGTGATAGATGTGATAGATGGGTTAGATGTGATAGATTCGGTAGATGGGTTGGATGTGTGAGATGGGTAGATGTGTGAGATGTGTTTGATCTGTTAGATGTGTTAGATGGGGCATATGTGTGATATGAGTAGATGTGTTAGATGGGGTAGATTTGTTAGATTATAGTTCAGTACAGTTCACTACTCATCACAATTCTGTACTTATCACAGTTCAGTACAGTTCAGTACTCAACACAGTTCAATACAGTTCAGTACTCATCACAGTTCAGTACAGTACAGTAATAATCACAGATCAGTACCCATCACAGTTCAGTACAGTTCAGTACTCATCACAGACCAGTACTCATCACAGTTCAGTACAGTTCAGTATTCATCACAGTTCAGTACTCATCACAGACGAGTACCCATCACAGTTCAATACAGTTCAGTACTTATCACAGATCAGTATTCATCACAATTCAATACAGTTCAGTATTCACACAGATCAGTACTCATCACAGTTCAGTACTAGTGCTGTACTCATCACAGTTAAAATAAGTTCAGTACTCATCACAGTTCAATACTCATCACAGTTCAATACTCATCACAGTTCAGTACAGTTCAGTACTCATCACAGGTCAGTGCCCATCACAGTTCAGTACCCATCACAGTTCAGTACAGTACAGTAAATATCACAGATCAGTACTCATCACAGAGCAGTACGCATCACAGTTCAGTACAGTTCAGTACTCATCACAGTTCAGTACAGTTCAGTACTCATCACAGATCAGTACCCATCACAGTTCAGTACTAGTTCTGTACTCATCACAGTTAAAATAAGTTCAGTACTCATCACAGTTCTTTACTCATCACAGTTCAGTTCAGTTTAGTACTCATCATAAAAGTTCATGCTGAATGTTTGTTCTCCTTTTTTCAGTTTTCTTTGGTAAAGTATAAACGGTTTATTTTAGACCTGTTATTAATAGTTATGTATTGATAAAAGGATTTATTACTATACTGATTTACACAATCACACATCCTGTACTGTCTCCTTTCTTTACAGGTGATCTCCAACTTACACGTTAAACTACAGATGATGATAATTCACTGCCTAGACACCAGAGGGCGCCTCACGCTTGCTCTGTTAAAACAGTTACTTCTAATTTGATCCTAAATTATGCTGGAGACAAGACTGATAATGGTTTAAAAAATGTTTTGCAATACTTTTGAATTTCTAACCTGTCAAAGATAAATATGAGAAGAGAGATAAAATTTTCAGCTTTTATTTCCTGGAATTTATCTCTAGATGTGTAAGTAGCACAGAACATTTTGTAATAGAACACCCAATGTTTAGGTAAGCAATAATACAGGACCATGTGATTGAGAGTGATTGTGTTTCCCACTGCTCAGGTGTGTCCTGACAGACTGTCTGGGTACACAGGTAATAGCTCTGAATGTCTGCTCTGGGTTAGAGTCCCACTGAAGACTGGAATTGCTGTTGAAAAGGATTATCCAACATGAAGACCAGAGAATGGATTGGTGATGTTTTTCAAGTTTCAGGCTTCATGCAGTTATAGCAACCCAATAATCAGATCCCGTTCCAATACATTTAAATGAATTGGGTGGTTTGATAGGAAAGGTGCCATGATCCAAGTTGTTTACACATCTAGGAATGAACTTTCTAGGAAATAAAAAAAAAGAAAATTGCATGTATTTAATGTACTGAATATTCTGAAGTTTGAGAGGCTTTTCACGGCCCCAATGTAGAGTAATCAGGATCTAAGCGATTTCCATGTCTGGAACCCTGGTTTTGGGCCCTGAAACTGCCTGATATTCAGGCTGGTCAGTCATGGTTCACTAACTCATAGCACGTCCACTCCTGCACCAGTCTGGACATGACACAGCATTCAGTCACTCGTACTCACACTGCAGAACAATCTGTACAAATTCATACCATTCCAGGAAGTTGCTGCTGTTTTACTTTGCTGAAATAACCGGAGAAAATGTTAAAAAGCTGGTAGTATTGTTAGCAGGAAGGAACCAAGGTCAGATAAATGTAATGCACATTGTTTTAAAATGCTGATATTGGCTTTAATCTGTACTGAAATGATCTACAAACATCAGTCATATACACAGGGTGCTTTAAAACTAAAAACTGTCAAATAAATAAGTAAGTAAGTAAATAAATAAATAAATAAAAATAAAGTGAAGTATACTGTTATCTGTCCTTGTGCTTTGGACATAAATAAACAACACATAAAATAAATCCTAGTCTAATCAAATGGTCCATTTTTGTTTTATTTAAATAGTGCCCCCTAGTGAAAAAAGTAATGAAGTCCTATTTACACTTGTGGGATTAACCACATGTATTTTATTCTGTATGATATAAACCTGGGCTTCAGTCAGTGTTTCATACTGAACACAGAATAAACTGGTAGTGAATGTAGTAAGCTCAGTATCAGATATATGTTAGTCAGGACAGTGACAGTGACGAAATTCATTTATTCACTGTTACACAACACAAGAGTGATGGAAAGTCATGCCATCATCTCTCTACCTCTATAGTTCAGCTCCGCTCATTTGATTCTTTATTTTTTTTGTTTGTATTGTGCTCACATTTATCTTTGTTTTTCACTACAGAAGTCCATCATGCTTTGGTGATGAAATGATTCAGAGATAAAGATAATAATGGGGAAATATTTCAACCAACATTTCCTCAAAGCCTTATTGTTGGCTGTATCGGGGGATTAAAACAAAGTGTAGTGCTGATGACTCATCTTAATCCTCCAACCCAGTCTGGGTACACACACACACACACACACACACACGGACACACACGGATACACACACACACACACGGACACTAACACACACAGTAACACACACACACACACACACACACACACATTTATCACAGTCAGGAGTTATTACATAAACTGAGCCGTGGGTTGTGGGATACATTGGTATGTTTAATTCATCAATGTAGGATTCAGTTCAGCAATGATGCGTCACGAGTCCTGAATCCCCACAAACTGTGTTTTACCCCTTTACCCTACATAACTGCTTCTGTCTGTGGGCTCCAATGATTTTCAATATTGTGATAAGAAAAGCTGAAGAAATCGTGTCCTTACAGCATTATTCACTATGACTATCTACAAATCAGACATCAATTCTCAACTCTCTCATTTTTTTAAACTAATATCCCATTTAAGATATTTTCAGTAAAGAAGCTGTAAATTTTCTTGGGAAGGTGGTGCATCATAACTGAGTATGAGACAGTAAGACATTAAATGATACTGTTAGTGGGGGAGCTAAAAAACTACTTATTACACAAACTGTACATTACAGTATCATAATCTATTACACCACTTCAGTCCCTGAATTACTGAACAATTATATTTAACTGTGCTATGGACACCTATTTAACACCTTGATAAAAAGAATGTATATACAGTAGGCTGTATATAGCTCCACAGTACACATTAGGGCACACTTTACCAAGGCAATCCAACACATCTGCATCTGTGAGCTGCATCTTCAGCTCTTTGTACAGATGTTATCTGGGGTACAGGTCTGAGCTCTTCCTGGGCCACTCAAGGGCCTTTACAGACTTGTCCTGAAGCCACCACAGTGTTATCTTTACTGTACGCTTTGGCTCATTTGTCATCATGGTGACAGGTGAACTTTCACCTGACGTGGTGTGCATTCTGAAGCTCTGTTTCTGGCTGCATTTGTAATTCTCTTTGTTCTAACCAGTCTCTCCAGCAGTAGCATGATGCTACCTCCACCATGCTTCAATATAGGTGTGATATCAGCAGTTTGATGAGCAGTGGCTGGTTTTGAAAGTGCCTGCCTACAGAATGTCTTTCATTCAGGAGTGGCTTCTTGTCTAGCCTCTCTACCATACATATAGGCCTGGCTGTTTGAGCTCTTTATGATATGTTTGTCACTTTTGGTCAGTTATACCTGAAGCTCTGTTAGTTTGTACATTTGGTTTTTTGTCACATTCCTCACCAAGGCCTTTCTAGCCTGTTGACTGAGTTTGGCCAGAAGGTCAGCGCTAGTAAGGTTCCTGTTGGTTCCTAGTGTGCTCCTGGCACATTCAACATTCATATCTTTAAAAATGGATCTATTCCCTTTGTTGGATCAATCCCTTGACACAGTTTAATCATGAAGGACTATAGAGAGTTTCTCGACTTGACCCCTTTGTTTTTTGGTGTAGCTTGCACTTCCAAATGTAGGATCTATACATTTCTAAACCTTGGCCTATCAGTTTACAGATGGCCACAGGTGGAGTCAAATCAAGACCTAGAGATACTTCAAGATAATCAAAACACACAAGTAAACACACAAGTTCAGTTGGATTGCTGTAGTGAAGGGTCTGAATACATACTGTAAGTAGACCATATGCCAGTAAAGGACCCATAGATCCATTATGGACCAATAAATCTTTTGCAGCAGATTTTTTTTTTAGCCAAATCCTGTTTAAATAAAAAGCCCTAAAAGTCTTTTTTTAAAAAAAGCCCTAATCTTCAGGAATATTAGCTGCTTTGAACAGGAGGGCTCACCTGACCTGTGTAATCAGATTATAACAGCATGGAATATAAACTGCACATGTTTACACGAGTGGTTATGTATTCCTTTTTTTAACATCTCTATGGTATCTTTTGTATGTCTGTTTTTTTTTGTGTAGGTGGATAATCTGGTTCTGATGTGGAAGTGAACTATGTTTATCAGTGATAACCAAATCATGTTGGATAGGTCTGAAAGCTTCCACATCAACGTATCTACTATAAAGACTATTTTACATCCTAAATTGAGTCAGGTGTTTTAAACAATTCGAGCTGGAATACATTCACTTGTGGCTACAGAATGTTGTATAGAGGGAATGGGATAGCTCATTTGTATATTGTATGTGTATGAACTGAGGTCAGGGAGTCGCTATGGCAACAGCTTGGGTTACATAACATATAGTGTAGTATAAACAGTAAAGTAAAGTAGAGTAAGTGATGTGAGGGATGTTTGGATAGAAAAACTGTTCAATATTCAAAAGGGGCACAATATTTTAAAACTAAACACTATTTAAAATGTCAACAGAGATTTATAAAATTATATAATAAATTATTTAATAAGTCAAATAACGAAGGACAATACGATACACCGATCATATACTGTACATATTTTTATTAAAAAAGAGTTAAAAAAGTGAACTAAACACAGCTTTGAAACACAAAATGTATTTACTCCAACAACCTAAAATACAATTTATGTCAACGCAGAGTGCGTTCAAACAACATTATGAGAACTTTACAAATGTATTTATTTATTTACTCTTTGGCATCTCTGCCATTCTTTTCTGCAGAAACTCTCAGGATCGTGCTGATTCGCACATGGACATTTACAGAGCTGTCCCAAGGCACTAAGGTGATGTCTTAATGTATGCTCATTGTGCTGTTGGAGAGTACACCATTGGCCCTGTCTGAGTTCCTGACCACTACTGAAAACACCCCCACAACATGACGCTACCACCATCATGTTTCACTGTTGTGCAGGCCATGAGCAGTGGAATTGTAAACGAGGTCAAACCAAAGAATAGTCTGTGATTTCTGTACTGGTGCCAAGCCCGGATAAATAGTGAGAGTTGTGTCGGGAAGGACATCTGGCATAAAAAGTGCCAAATTTAAACATGCGAGTCGTTAGTGTGAATCCCACACCGGATCAGTCGAGGCCTGGGTTAACAACGACTGCCACTGGCACTGTCGACCTATAGGGTGAAATTGGGCTACTGTTGGTGGGGCATGGAGAGGAGGGAGAAGGTTTCGCAGAAGAATAGGTCTGAGAATAGGGACTCTTAATGTTGGTACAAAGACAGGGAAAGGTAGAGAGCTGGTGGACATGATGGAGAGAAGGGAGGTAAATATACTGTGTGTGCAGGAGACCAGGGGGAAGGGGAGCAAAGTACGTAGTATTGGAGGGGGTACAATGTAGAGAAAGTGTATGACAGGGTGGTGAGAGAGGAGCTATGGTACTGTATGTCAGGAGTGGCAGAGAAGTACCTCAGAGTAGTTCAGGATGTGTATGAGAGGAGTATGACAGCAGTGAGATGTGCTGTAGGTCAGACAGAGGAGTTCAAGGTGGAGGTGGGGCTACATCAAGGATTTTTTCCTCAGTCCATAGCATTGAGTCCCTTCTTTTTTTGCTATGGTGATGGACAGGTCGACAGATGAAGTCAGATAGGAATCTCTGTAGACAATGATGTCTGTGGATGACATTGTGATCTATAGTGAGAGTAGGGAGCAGGTGTCATCTCTCTTACCAAGGCCCTTCTCCCTCAGTCGCTCAGTTTGGATGGGTGGTCAGCTCTACAAAGTGTCCTAATTGTTAGATAATTATGGAGTCACTCTTCTCAATGGAAACCACTGCAGCTGAATGTTTTATAGCCTTCCACAAATCTGTGCCTCAACACAATCTTGTCTGTGAGCTCCACAGGTAGTTCCTCAGTTCTAACGGATTGGTTTTTACTTTGATATGCATTTTCTGCTGTTATGTTCCTCTTGGGCAGGCTATTCAACATAAAATTGTATTTTATTAGGTGAGATGATAAATGCTATAATGCTAAAATGATGATAAAATCTTCTTTTATTCTAATACACAGCTTTCATCTGGTTTTATGTTGTTCTGATTACAGTGATTGTACCATTTCTGTATTAAAGCCCATTGTGTTGGAATGGATATACTCAGGAGACCACCTAATGTTCACCCTCCGTGGGGTTTCTGAAAGTTTAAATAAAAAAGGTTTAATAATATTTACACCAAATGTAAAGTATAAACCCCATGTAAATGCTTCACTTTTGATTTTTTTATTACATTATCCAAATGAATGGCTTGTGACAGCTAGGTGTTGATGTTATATTACTACTTTACAGTTCATGATGTTCATATTCTCATTAAAACTCTAAAGTTAAAACTCTAAAACTTGTTTTTCGAGCGTGACAGCACAGTGATGATAGCAGGAGCAGGACGCCATTTTGTTGACTGCAGCAGATATAAAGGAGTGTGACTCACACAGTGTGTCAGTACGGAGAGTGTGAGGGTGTGCAGGTGGAACATCTCATCTACTACAATAACACGAACGTGCAATAATGCTTACACCGTTTACAATGTACTGATCACCATCTTCATCATCATCATCATGACAAAGTGGCTAATAAATAACTGTGTTTTCAGTTACACTGATTAAATCCTTTTTATTATGAAGGGAATAACAGTGAGAAAAGGTTTATTCTTCTAAGTAAACCTTCACTCTGATGCGGTTTCTTGTCTTTTCCACATGACACTGTAAGTTTTCAGTAACTTATTAGAGTAACTGAAACAAACATGTAATGAAATATACTTTCTCTTTTTAACAACACATCCTACACAAGCTACTTTAGTGTACAACTCTTTCATTACCACAGATACGTCTTTAATGTTTAAAAAAAGCTTGAGGAACAAACTTTACCTTATAAAGGTGTTTATTTTTAGTTACTCAAGTAGACTCAAGAATCACTAGCTCAGATAATCAAATAACTTAAAAACGTTAATAAAGTCTCTGTGGAAGCATGATGCAGCGATCATTAATTTGTTTTCATTAAAATAGCTGTTAAAACCTTCTCGTTCTTGTTCTTGTGTCATTTCTCACATCATGCTCGCGTCGAACCACTCTGGTGTAAATGAGCGCAAAGCAAATGAACCCGAGATAAAGCTTGGAGAGGCGGCGGTGCTGCTGTTGGTGTTGGTGCTGGTTTTGGTGCTTTTTGCTGCTGTTGGTGCTGCTGTGGGCATGGTGGCTTTGGGCAATGGAGGCCACGGTGGCCTCCAGGGTTGGGGGTTCGATTCCCGCCTCCGCCTTGTGTGTGTGGAGTTTGCATGTTCTCTCTGTGCCTCGGGGGTTTCCTCCGGGTACTCCGGTTTCCTCCCCCGGTCCAAAGACATGCATGGTAGGTTGATTGGAATCTCTGGAAAATTGTCCATAGTGTGTGATTGTGTGAGTGAATGAGTGTGTGTGTGTGTGTGTGCCCTGTGATGGGTTGGCACTCCGTCCAGGGTGTATCCTGCCTTGATGCCCGATGACGCCTGAGATAGGCACAGGCTCCCCGTGACCCGAGGTAGTTCGGATAAGCGGTAGAAGATGAGTGAGTGAGAGTGGTGCTGCTGTTGGTGTTGGTGCTGCTGTTGGTGCTGGTTGTTTTTTTAGAGGTGTGGAAGGGAAAGCCCAGGCGCTAGTTGAGGGACACAACGTGACCTGACAACAAGGAACCTCCGGGAAAACCGCCAGTCCTAAGCTGTGCGCAAATAGGGCCGGTGTAAAGGGGTAGCGCGAGCAACGACTCACTCTAAACAGTCACAGATCAGATGAATATTGTCGGCGTCTAGTCGCAGTGTGACACATTAACGATTCGTTTAAAGATATCAAACCAAATGTACGCTTGAATAAACAAAAAACTAGGAAAACCTGGACTTTTGTTGACGTTTGTCGCGAACCCACCTGGCTGCATTTCCTCTGGTCGGGAGGCGGAGACGGGACCCCCGCTGACGTCAGTGGGCCTGTCGGTTTCCTGCAATAGTTAGAGAGAGAGAGAGAGAGAGAGAGAGAGAGAGAGAAAGAAAACACAAACCTCTGACCGTTAAGGTGTAGGGGAGCAGGAATTTCTCCAACAATTAGGACTGCACCTGTAAGTACTCAGGCCTGTGGATAAGCAACATTTCTGTGTGTTCACAATAAAGTAGCTGCTCTGGGATACACGGAAATGTGCTCGTGTGTGTGTGTGTGTGTGTGTGTGTGTGTGTGTGTGTACTGTACATTCCATGGTATTTGGCTAACACGTAAAGCTAGTAAATCTTCTGTGGACATGGAAACGTGCTCAGAATCCTGTAGAAGTTTCTAAGTGACATGGAGCTGCTGTCCGGCCGGCCCGTGTTTTGCAGCTCACCGGAGTGTCTGTGTTGTGGAGTAGACGTCTGCAGCATTTTAATGCGCTGTGTGTGTGTGTGTGTGTGTATGTGTGTAATGTTTATGAAGCCCGCAGCACAGCTCGAGTGTTGCTGAACAAACACTTCGGGACGGTGGGTAAGCTAAGCTCCAGTCCTCTATATGCTGACTGTAAACACTTTGTTTTTGGTGGAGTGTTTTGGTTATTTAGCTGCTGTTTATGTATTTGATGGCTTTGAGGAAGTGTGTTTTTTTCGGCGTCCTGTTGCGGAGGACTCGCAGGGGTTTTCCCCGACTCCTCCCTCTGCTGCCTGCGCGGTCATGTGTGTGTTCACCACAATGTCCTGCACCACTGCTGCAGTCACATCACACCTGATCACACACACACACACACACACACACACACACACACACACACACACACACACCGCAGCTCGGGCTTTCGTTCAGCTGGCAGTCTCTAAACGACTTGTTGTCTTTTTGTTGTTTCACACGTGGGGCTGTCAGCAATGCGCATGCTAACGGTGTCTGCATTCGGCAGCTGTGGGACTCATTAACACACTTCTGGAAGGAGGTGAATGTTAATCAGCTTATGAGTTAAAGGTTAATGATTTTATTTGTCTCGCCCTTTTTACTCTATTCAGTAATTCTGAATACGGGAAACACCTCATTACACGAAGAGGGATTCGTGTGTGTGTGTGTTGTTGTGAGCAGCTGTGCATGTCCTGTCAGTCATGTTTCAGGGTGTTTCCTGATACGTACACTGACTTCATGTGCGTTTAATGCAATGCACTGCAGAACATTCAGTACTCTCTTGTCGGTGTTTATTGTCTGGGCGCCAGGCGGTATTTGTGACTTTGCTCGTCCTAGTAAGCCCGTCTGCGCGTGCGCGCTGCAGGCTACGAGGTGACGTCACCCCCCCACCACACACACACACACACACACACACACACACACACACACACAGAGCTGTGCAGAGAGGTATTCTTAGTCTTATGTAACAGTGTCAGAGGAAACGTTTTGTCTGTGTGGCTGTGTTAATGGTGTATACACTGTTAGGGATCTGTGTTACAGTGTTAATGGGGGTATAGACAGTTAGGGAGCTGGGGTACAGTGTTAATAAGGGCATAGACTGTTAGGGATCTGGGGTACAGTGTTAATAAGGGTATGGACTGTTAGGGAGCTGGGGTACAGTGTTAATAAGGGTATAGACAGTTAGGGAGCTGGGGTACAGTGTTAATGGTGTATAGACAGTAAGGGAGCTGGGGTACAGTGTTAATGGGAGTATGGACTGTTAGGGATCTGGGGTACAGCGTTAATTATGGGGTACAGAATGTTATGTACTTGGGGTACAGTGTTAATGGTGTACAGGGTGTTAGGGAACTGGGGCACAGTGTTAATTAGAAGGTACAGAATGTTATGGAGATGGGGTACAGCATTAATTGCACCATATTAAGTGTTCATTGTGAGGTTTGTGAGTGTTGTGGGATATGGAGTGTTAATTTTCGGGTATGGAGTGCTAATTGTGTGGTATGGAGTGCTAATTGTGGGGTTTGGTGTGTTACTTGCACAGAGTGTTAATTATGTGGTATAGCGTGTTGATTTCTGCTGTTTGAAAAGCACAGCTGTGG
>NC_083480.1:1233052-1238052 GCF_030014155.1 Tachysurus vachellii
CTGTGTGTGTGTGTGTGAGACCCGGGATTTGAGCTGTGTGTGTGTGTGTGTGAGACCCGGGATTTGAGCTGTGTGTGTGTGTGTGTGAGACCCGGGATTTGAGCTGTGTGTGTGTGTGTGTGAGACCCGGGATTTGAGCTGTGTGTGTGTGTGTGTGAGACCCGGGATTTGAGCTGTGTGTGTGTGTGTGTGAGACCCGGGATTTGAGCTGTGTGTGTGTGTGAGACCCGGGATTTGAGCTGTGTGTGTGTGTCTGTGAGACCCGGGATTTGAGCTGTGTGTGTGTGTGTGAGACTCGGGATTTGAGCTGAGTGTGTGTGTGTGTGAGACCCGGGATTTGAGCTGTGTGTGTGTGTGTGAGACCCGGGATTTGAGCTGTGTGTGTGTGATTGTGTGTGTGAGACCCGGGATTTGAGCTGTGTGTGTGTGTGTGAGACCCGGGATTGAGCTGTGTGTGTGTGTGTGAGACCCGGGATTTGAGCTGTGTTGTGTGAGTCCGTGAGCGGGTTTGAGTGTGTGTGTGAGACCCGGGATTTGAGCTGTGTGTGTGTGTGAGAGCCCGGGATTTTGAGCTGTGTGTGTGTGTGTGAGACCCGGGGATTTGAGTGCTTGTGTGTGTGGTGATGACCCGGGATTTGAGCTGTGTGAGTGTGTGAGAGACCCGGATTGTTTGAGCGTGTGTGTGTGTGTGAGAGGACCCGGGATTTGAGCTTGTGTGTGTGTGTGTGAGACCCGGGATTTGAGCTGTGTGGTGTGTGTGAGAACCCGGGATTTGAGCTGTGTGTGTGTGTGTGAGGACCCGGGATTTGAGCTGTGTGTGTGTGTGTGTGAGACCGGGATTTGAGCTGTGTGTGTGTGTGTGAGACCCGGGATTTGAGCTGTGTGTGTGTGTGTGTTGAGACCCGGGATTTGAGCTGTGGTGTGTTTGTTTTGTGAGACCCGGGATTTGACTTGTGTGTTGTGTGAGACCCGGGATTTGAGCTGTGTGTGTGTGTGTGGAGACCCGGGATTTGGCTGTGTGTGTGTGTGTGGTGAGACCCGATTTGAGCTGTGTGTGTGTGTGTGTGAGACCCGGGATTTGAGCTGTGTGTGTGTGTGTGAGACCCGGGATTTGAGCTGTGTGTGTGTGTGTGAGACCCGGGATTTGAGCTGTGTGTGTGTGTGAGACCCGGGATTTGAGCTGTGTGTGTGTGTGAGACCCGGGATTTGAGCTGTGTGTGTGTGTGAGACCCGGGATTTGAGCTGTGTGTGTGTGTGTGTTAGACCCGGGATTTGAGCTGTGTGTGTGTGTGTGTGAGACCCGGGATTTGAGCTGTGTGTGTGTGTGTGTGAGACCCGGGATTTGAGCTGAGTGTGTGTGTGTGAGACCCGGGATTTGAGCTGTGTGTGTGTGTGTGAGACCCGGGATTTGAGCTGTGTGTGTGTGTGTGTGAGACCCGGGATTTGAGCTGAGTGTGTGTGTGTGTGTGTGTGTGTGTGAGACCCGGGATTTGAGCTGAGTGTGTGTGTGTGTGTGTGTGTGTGTGTGTGTGTGTGTGTGTGTGTGTGTGTGTGTGTGTGAGACCCGGGATTTGAGCTGAGTGTGTGTGTGTGTGTGAGACCCGGGATTTGAGCTGAGTGTGTGTGTGTGTGTGAGACCCGGGATTTGAGCTGAGTGTGTGCGTGTGTGCGTGTGTGCGTGTGTGCGTGCGTGCGTGCGTGCGTGTGTGTGTGTGTGTGTGTGTGTGTGAGAGAGAGAGACCCGGGATTTGAGCTGAGTGTGTGTGTGTGAGACCCGGGATTTGAGCTGAGTGTGTGTGTGAGACCCGGGATTTGAGCTGTGTGTGTGTGTGAGACCCGGGATTTGAGCTGAGTGTGTGTGTGAGATCCGGGATTTGAGCTGAGTGTGTGTGTGTGTGAGACCCGGGATTTGAGCTAAGTGTGTGTGTGTGTGTGTGTGTGTGTAAGACCCGGGATTTGAGTTGTGTGTGTGTGTGTGTGTGTGTGTGAGACCCGGGATTTGAGTTGTGTGTGAGAGACCCGGGATTTGAGCTAAGTGTGTGTGTGTGAGACCCGGGATTTGAGCTGTGTGTGTGTATGTGAGACCCGGGATTTGAGCTGTGTGTGTGTGTGTTTGAGACCCGGGATTTGAGCTGAGTGTGTTTGTGAGAGACCCGGGATTTGAGTTGAGTGTGGGTGTGAGACCTGGGATTTGAGTTGAGTGTGTGAGACCTGGGATTTGAGCTGAGTGTGTGTGTGTGTGAGACCTGGGATTTGAGTTGAGTGTGTGTGTGTGTGTGTGTGAGACCTGGGATTTGAGTTGAGTGTGTGTGTGTGAGACCCGGGATTTGAGTTGAGTGTGTGTGAGACCTGGAATTTGAGCTGAGTGTGTGTGAGACCTGGAATTTGAGTTGTGTGTGTGTGAGACCTGGAATTTGAGTTGTGTGTGTGTGAGACCTGGTATTTGAGCTGAGTGCTCGTTTCTGAGCTGCACTTTCCAGCCTTGACCAGTAGAGGCAGACTTTGATAAGTGTGAGTGGCCACAGCGTCTCGAGCATCCAGACTGCACTGTTCCAGAATATCTCAGAATTCCAATTGTTATGAAGCACAGACTTTTTCACGAGATCTTTCACTGTGTGTCTTTTCCTTGCAGGCCTGGAGTCCGCGATCAGGCCAATGTCTTGGCCTACAATGTGTAACTGAGCAAGCCCGAGCAGACGGGAGACAGAAACATGCCACGTACCAAGCAGAACAACCCCAAGAACCTAAAAGGTGAGAAGGCTCTGAGGGCAGCATGCATACTTCTGTTTCTCCTGATTTTATTTCTGATCAGAAATGCAGTGTGGACACACAGAGGTGTGTGTGTGTGTGATGAGGTGTGTGTGTGATGAGGTGTGTGTGTGTGTGTGTATGTGTGTGATGAGGTGTGGGTGTGTGCAGTGTTAGTTACTAGTTACTTCATTCAAAAAGTAACTGAATTACTTTGTTGATTACTTACACCAGAAAGTAACGCGTCACTGTTAAAGGTAACTTTTTAGTTTGTAAAGAAATAATGATCATGTTTCCACTTAGAGAAACTTGTCTTACTCTCGCCTCGATTCGCCGTTACTGCTGCACATACGTGAATAAACAGAAACACGCCCACAGTGCGGCGTCTTCATGTTTACAGGTTGGTAACGCGTTACTGCCCAACACTGGGTGTGTGTGTGTGTGTGTGTGCGCGCGTGTGAGGTATGTGTGTATTAGGTGTGTGACTTGTGTGTGTGTGTGTGTGTGAGGTATGTGTGTATTAGGTGTGTGACGTGTGTGTGTGTGTGTGAGGTATGTGTGTATTAGGTGTGTGAGGTATGTGTGTATTAGGTGTGTGTGTGTATGAGGTGTGTGTGTATGAGGTGTGTATGAGGTGAGTGTATGAGGTGTGTGTGTGAGTGTATGAGGTGTGTGTGTGTGGTTTGTGTTTGTATGAGGTGTGAGTGTGTGAATCTATCCCTACATACAGATTGGGGTGTGTTTATTTAAATGTACAGTGATCTGGTCGAATCCCTGTTTTTAATTTGCTGGTCTGTAAAAATCTATAAATCTGATTGAACCCTATGATGATGGACGTGTGTGAACCTTGTATAATATTTTTGATTAGATAAATTCTCCAGCCTTCTTCTTTTACCTGAACATGTTCACGCTGTGCCTTCACAATCTTCTGGACTTTTACGTGGACTACAGCTTTCACCTTCATACTGTAGGCTTGATAAATCCAAACCCAGAGTTACAGGAGACAGCCGTGGTGCTGCACATGGTTCAGAGGGGCTGATGAAGAGCCAGAGCTGTGAGATGTTCTGAAAGGGGCTGGTGAAGAGCCAGAGCTGTGAGATGTTCTGAAAGGGGCTGGTGAAGAGCCAGAGCTGTGAGATGTTCTGAAAGGGGCTGGTGAAGAGCCAGAGCTGTAAGATGTTCTGAAAGGGGCTGGTGAAGAGCCAGAGCTGTGAGATGTTCTGAAAGGGGCTGGTGAAGAGCCAGAGCTGTAAGATGTTCTGAAAGGGGCTTGTGAAGAGCCAGAGCTGTAAGAGGTCACTTTCCAAATAATAATAGCAAACAGGAGAGCTGAGAGTTCCCTGTGTTCAGTGTACTGATGTCATGGATAGAGAGGGAACCTCCCACACACACACACTCACTCCTCCACTTCCTGTATCAAGCTGAATTGTTGCATGCAGCCTCAAAGTACAAAGCTTTTATTGTCCTGTCAGCCTGCTTCATTTCTGTGCCGTGTCACAGACCGACTGTGATATTTTATTGCCAGGTGAAAGACGTGTCGTGTCACGTGTGTGTGTGTGCGTGCGTGTGTGTGTGATCTGCTCTGTGGGCAAACACACAGGAAGTGAGGAGTACACACTCCTTGCTAGACACCTGTGTTTACTTTTCACAAACAGCTAGTCGCTAAGCACATGGAGCAGCACACATGCTAATGTCTGTGTGACTAGAGCCTTAGCACCACATTACAGCTGTCCTTCCTCACGGATTTGTGCTGCAAAACAAATGTAAATAATTCTGTCATTACATAAAGGTAAAGGTTTTATTTCCTGAATGTTATTCTACGAAACAAACCAAAAGAGAAAGAAGGAGTGTATGATACACTGTGTTCCTACCACAGTTACCACAGACTGTGTAATATGCTGATGATATGCTAATTAGGTATTGAGAAAGCATCCTCATTGGTGCAAACACTCTCATTTAATTACCCTAATGAAAATAAGGTCTTTTGTCAGAACAGTTTTGTCTGACAGTCTGATCAGTTCCAGTGGAAGATCAGATATTTTCATTTCAGTTGGATTGGAATTTACCTAGCAACGAAATCCTAAAACAGTGTTAGGAACTACATGTCCAAAAGTATGTGCCCACTGACCCTCACACCTGTACGTCCATGTCGAACATCTAATTCCTGATTTATTCTCTTTCCTGGTATAATCAGCTCCAATCTTCTGTGAAGATATGGAGGAGACTCCAGTTCATCCCAAAGGTGTTCAGTG